>NC_058413.1:46846422-47103158 GCF_002201575.2 Neomonachus schauinslandi
GCTAGTGAAACAAAAGCAAAAATGAACTTTTGGGACTTCATCAAGATAAAAAGCTTCTGCACAGCAAAGGAAACAGTCAACAAAACAAAGAGGCAACCCACACAATGGGAGAAGATATTTGCAAATGACACTACAGATAAAGGGCTGGTATCCAAGATCTATAAAGAACTTCTCGAACTCAACACCCAAAAAACAAATAATCAAGTCAAAAAGCGGGCAGAAGATATGAAAAGACATTTCTCTGAAGAAGACATACAAATGGCTAACAGACACATGAAAAAATGTTCATCATCATTAGCCATCAGGGAAATCCAAATCAAAACCACATTGAGATACCACCTTACACCAGTTAGAATGGCAAAAATGGACAGGGAAAGAAACAACAAATGTTGGAGAGGTTGTGGAGAAAGGGGAACCCTCTTACACTGTTGGTAGGAATGCAAGTTGGTACAGCCACTTTGGAAAACAGTGTGGAGGTTCCTCAAAAATTTAAAAATAGAGCTACCCTATGACCCAGCAATTGCACTCCTGGGTATTTACCCCAAAGACACAGATGTAGTGAAAAGAAGGGCCATATGCACTCCAATGTTCATAGCAGCAATGTCCGCAATAGCCAAACTGTGGAAAGAGCCGAGATGCCCTTCAACAGATGAATGGATAAAGAAGATGTGGTCCATATATACAATGGAATATTAGTCAGCCATCAGAAAGGATGAATATCCAACTTTTACATCAACATGGATGGGACTGGAGGAGATTGTGCTAAGTGAAATAAATCAAGCAGAGAAAGTCAATTATCATATGGTTTCACTTATTTGTGGAACATAAGGAATAGCATGGAGGACATTAGGAGAAGGAAGGGAAAAATGAAGAGTGGGAAATAGGAGGGAGAGATGAACCATGAGAGACTATGGACTCTGAGAAACAAACTGAGGGTTTTGGAGGGGGGAGGGGGGATTGGTTAGCCCGGTGATGGGTATTAAGGAGGGCATGTACTGCATGGAGCACTGGGTGTTATATGAAAACAATGCATCGTGGATCACCACATCAAAAACCAATGATGTATTGTATGTGACTAACATAACATAATAAAATTAAAAATAAATAAATAAATGAAGGTGAGGGAAGAAGGAGCCAACAGAAGGCAGAATAAACCAGATACCACTTATTGAACAATTACTACATGTTAGATCCTTGATTTCATGACTGCTAAGCCCCCATCAATTCTGCAAGGTATTATCCCTCCAGATGAAGCAATAAAAACCAGGGTGTTTATAAGTATGTTGCACAGGCAGTAGTGGATTTTCACCAAGGTTTGTGTGGCTCCAAAAAGTCATCTTTGAGTAACAGGCTACCTATCTAAGAATATCCAGGTACAGAGGCATTTAAATAAACTCACGTACAGCCCAAACCTGTACCCAAAATACAGACAATGCAGTTAGATGCCGGCCCGGGGCCCGACACACCCCCAGGCCCAACCACCAGCACGCTCTTCCAAAGCCAACGACAGAAGGACCAAAGCAAGCAACGGACCAGACGGCCTCATGTCACCACCCGCAGCCACCCCCACTACAAGAACTCCCTCTACGACACCCTGCAGGGTGGTTATCCGACTGTTCTCAAACCCTCTGGGGGATGGGCCGCCCACTGCTTCACAAATCAGGTGAGTTTATTTACGGGCAGCCTCATCTGTAGAAAGTTCTTCCTCAACTAGGAAGAGCTCTGCCACCCACTACCCCTCGTTCTACACAGGACCATCCACTCCCTCCTTAGATGTCTCCTGGAGTATGAGAACCACAGCTGAACACAACACTGCAAATGTGCTGTGACCAGTGTTTATCCACTCACTCCATGAATATATATGATGCACTCTCCGTGTGCTTTTCTAGGCACTGGTGATGCAACACTGAACGAGACTGGAAAGGTCTGTTTCCTCATCCTAGTGGTAAGAGTATGGAAGGGAATGGACATTTGCGGCGTTCAGCCTGCCCGGTCTGAACCCCCTTCATGTGTCCAAGGAATCTGCCACAGTAGGTGTCTGGATGGGAAGCAGGGCCCATCTCCCACTACATAAGCCACAGGCCGGACCCCTGCCCTCCTGCCCTTTGGCGGCCAGGGCACAGTGCAAGCCTGAACTGGGCTTGGCTAAGCAGATGCACAAGGAAGCAACTAGCTCTGAAACTCTGACTCTGAAGCAACCAACACAAAGGAGCAGAAACAGTGGAGAATTTATCTTGCTGGGGGTGGCAACATCCAGTGCTGAGTGACAGCAGAAGCCACGGTGACTACCAACACATGGCGCCAATGCTGACCTCCACGGCATCCTCAGGGGACTCGCCCCACGGCCTGGTCTGTGCTGTGGCTGGGCCGCTCAGCCTTGGTTCACGCCTGTGTTCACACCTGGCCACCTGCCTGCTCTAACAGAGATGGAAGGCCTGTCTAGAGCCCCAGAAGCCAGGGTCCTCAGGGCCCTAGATTGAGAATAAACAAGTTGGCCAGCCAAGCCTCCAGGGTCTCTCCAACCTGGCAGACACTCGTCCCTCTTCACCAGAACGTTAGTCATTCCTAGAAACGACATTTGCCCAAGCTAAGCACATAAAGGCAAGGGACACAAACGCATCTGGCACCTGGCCTGAAGCTTCCGCACGGTCTCCTCATCTTGCCGGGCCTGTCTCTCATCCTCAAGGGCCTCCTGCAGTTTTAGGTACATGTCTTCCAGCTCCCGGACTCGCTGCAAATACTGCTCCAGTTCAGAGGCCTTCTGGGCAACCTGTTCTTCCATCTGCTGTCTGACCTGATGGTGTAAAAGGGTCACGTTAAACTCCGGCTGACGTTCACCCTCAGGGAAAGTCTCCCACTGCTCCTCCATCCCGAACGATGGCCGCAGCCCAACAGGGTGGGCAGGGCCCCATCCCGCACTCCCAGAACTGAGGTTGGAGGAAGGAGAGCACCACACCCAGAGTCCACGGACACAGACTACAACCCTCATGCTCTATTCCTGCCCTGGGAGCGCTCCAACCCTTCCACTCCACACTTTAAGATTCAAGTCAAGAAAATACTGTTTCCCTGAATAATTTCTCTTTAAATTCCTTTCTATTATAAAGCCACAACCTCTTTACCCACAGTCTTCTCTAAAAGGAATGAACCTCTGTCCAGTCAGAACAGCCAGGGGGTTAAAACAAAGGGGAAAGGGATGACGGACCGGCAGCCAGCGACGACTCCTCTTACCTGGCTGCCTCCTCGCCCCTCTTCTCCCCTCCTGGAGCATATCCAGCCCTGGGGGGCCTCAAGCACCCAAGTTAGCACCCTAACAAGTATATGGGTTCTCCTTTCTGTATTAAACAGTTTTGAATCTCTGCCTTAAAAACTGAAAGACAAGGACATCTAAATGTAATAGCACACACATTAGCATATGTGTCTGCGGTTTATAAAATATTCTCACTGCTCACTTCATCCTCGTAAGAGTCATGAGAGATCACATGACAACGCCTCCAATGTAAAGAGAAAACTCATGCTCAAAAGCAGGACCAGAGAGGAAAGAACCCAGATCTCCTGGCTGTGAGTGCAGCGCTCCTTCCCCCTACATCTGCCTGCCTGTGTTCTTTTCTCTCCTAACATGAACTTGTCTGTTTTGACCCCAGCAACCAAAAGTTACTAAAAAATGTCACGAGCGTCTATTTAATAGGCACTGGGCTCAGCAGTCTGCCTCACATTACAACTCCACGTAAGACCTGTGTTCCAATGAACTAGCTAACCACCTACAGCAACCTGGCTCTTGGGGGTCTTGGGGGATGGGAACCTCTAAGATGAATTAGAGCTGCTAAGAGGAGCAGAGCAGAATTCATATGTTCTCATGACTTCAGAACCTCCCACTTTGCTCATTACAGAAGAGAAATGTCATGGAACCCATGCTTACTTTTTCCATAGCTATTTATTTTCCAAGCCAGGACTCTTTGAGAAGGAAAAGGAGTGCTGTTAGTAATAATAACAGGATGGCAAGGACTATCCCAGCAAACCAAGACATACAGTCACCCTAACCACAGTACTTATCACCCCATTCCATGAATTTCTATTCTGGGGTCCTGAAAGCAAGGTTTATGTCTTTTACCTTTATATCCTTGGCATAGTACCTCGCACAGAGAAGGTGCTCAATAAACCCATATTGAATGAAGAAACACAGAACTTCCCTGAGCCCACTGCAAGTCAGAAGCAGAGCCCAGCTGACAAGATGGCCTCACTCCAGCCTCCCAGGCCTTGGCCCCTTCCCCTTCAGCCAGACTGGCTCTGTGAGCGAATGCAGCAGCGTTCCCAGGTCCCCAGCTGTGCAGCACTCACAAGCTTCTCTCGCTCCAGCTCTGTGCTGAACCTGGCCTGTAGTTCCACCTGAGTCTGAAGACGTTTCTTTTCTTCTTCTGCTGCGCGAGACGCTGCTTCTTCCAGTTTCTACCCAATCAAAACCCCACCCACAGAAAAGCAGTAAATATTAGAGTGGATATCATCTCACACGTTATTCCTTAAAACTTTTACCAGAGCTTGACTTATCAGAGGTGGCAATGAGGAACTCCATGGACCCATTCCCCCAGCAGAACACCCACAACTGGTGAAAATAATTTCCAAAAAAACCCCAAAACAACTATTTAAAGTCTCTGGAAATTATCCTAAGAGCATACAGCAAATGGAGAACATTTATCCAAGAAAAATCTACCCAATCTTCCTAAGAACAGTGAGTCTATGGCATCTGAGCCATAGTGTGCCCTCCTGCCCCCCGCCCCCCAATGTCAGTAAGAACAAAGTTCTACTCCTGCTAATGAAACCAAGAACACAGGGCTCCCTCTTTCCTCAGCTCATAGTCTAGCCACGGTACGCCCCCAGGAAGGACAGCCGCTAGCATTCTCATTCTTCCCAGCTCCTTGCTGCAGAAGCTCTATTCCAAGCAAGAATGACTGAGGGGTCTGAGACTCTTTCCTCCACCCTGCACCCACTCAGAGTGGAAGTTCTGCCTCAGGGATGACAGGCTGCAATTAGCAGACACGATCACCCTTGCCCCCATTACCTGTACAGCAGAGGTTCCACACCAGGAGAGGCAAGACCATAAGACCAGAGGCTACCACCTCCACCTCGTGATAGGCCCACAGAGAGGCAAGACTATAAGACCAGAGGCTACCACCTCCACCTCGTGACAGGCCCACAGAGCAGGAGCATCCCACCAAGGGAAGTAGACCACTTGTTTCTGCCACCAGCTCCAGAGCCCTGGCACAGAGGTTTGCCCAGGCAGACAGGCAAGATCTGAAGTTCTCCCCAAAAGAAATGATGTCATTTAAAACACAGGGTGAGGAAGTTCAAACTTAACGATGCTCTTGAAAACAATGGAGATTTTAAGGAATTAAGAGGCAGCTCATTGTTCCATGAGACCAACAAACTAAACCACAGACCAGCTAGAAATTTGACAGAGAGAAACACAGACAGCAAAGCCCTCATGTACTAGGAACAAGTCTCAAAGACTACATGTGGGCTTGAATTTAAATAATATCAGACTGAGGAGCAATTTAGGCCCCATGCCATTGTTGAAAACCATAGAGCTCTAACAGCTGGATAGGATACCAACAGAAGTAGACAGCTTAACCGAGAGATCAGAAACAGAGACACACAAAGAGAACCCTGCTAACATTATGGTCACCCCAGGGTACTGTGTGCATGTCCAAGGCTGTGCCTCTGAAGAAGACAGTCAGAGCTTTACAGTGTGAAGAAAACAGACTTCACTGAAATAGCCCAGCCAAGTCACTGAACAAATGAACAAGCAAACAACAACAAGCCCTCAGGGGAGGGAAGAAATCCATATCCAGAGTTACTACAATATATTGTCTAAAATGTCCAGTTTTCCAAATGGAAAGATATTTCATGCTCATGGGCTGGAAGAACAAACATTGTTAAAATGTCCATACCACCCAAAGCAATCTACAGATTTAATGTAATCTCTATCAAAATATCAACAGCATTTTTCACAGAACTAGAACAAATAATCCTAACATTTGTATGGAACCACAAAAGACCCCAAATAGCCAAAGCAATTTTGAAAAGGAAGAACAAAACTGGAGGTATTACAATTCCAGATTTCAAGATATACCATACAAAGCTGTAGTAATCAAATCAGTATGGTACTGGCACAAAAACAGACACATAGATCAATGGAACAGAATAGAAAACCCAGAAATAAACACACAAACCCACAATTATATGGTCACGTAGTCTACGACAAAGGAGGCAGGAATATGTAATGGGAAAAAGAGAATCTCTTCAACAAATGGTGTTGGGAAAACTGGACAGCTACATGCAAAAGAATGAAACTAGACCACTTTCTTACGCCATACACAAAAGTAAATTCAAAATGGATGAAAGACCTAAATGTGAGACCTGAAACCATAAAAATCCTAGAAGAGAGCACAGATAGTAATTTCTCTGACATCGACTGTAGCAGCATTTTTCTAGGTATGTCTCCTGAGGCAAGGAAGACAAAAGCAAAAATAAACTATTGGACTACATCAAAATAAAAAGCTTCTGCACAGCAAAAGAAACAATCCACAAAACTAAAAGGCAGACTACTGAATGGGATAAAATATTTGCAAATGATAAATCTGATAAGGGGCTAGTATCTAAAATATATAAAGAACTGATACAACTCAACACTAAAAAAAATAATAATCAATTAAAAAATGGGCAGAAGGGGATGCCTGGGTGGCTCAGTCGGTTAAGTGTCCGACTCGATCTCAGCTTGATCTCAGAATTTCAGAAGAGGAAAGAGAGAAAGGAATAGAAAAAGTGTTTAAAGAAATAATGGCCGAAAACTTTCCCAATCTGATGGAAAACATTAATCTATACATCCAAGAATTCAACAAACTCTAGGATAAACACAAAGAGATACACACTCACACACATCATAATAAAACTGTAGAAAGACAAAGACAAAAAGAAAATCCTGAAAGCAACAGAAGAAAAATGACTGATCACACACAAGAAAACACCAGTAAGACTGACAGCTGAGTTCTCGACAGAAACATGACTAGTTCTGGGCAAAGTATTGAAAATAGAAGGGAAGTGTGACACTTCCAGCTGGAATACTTAATTGCCAAATCACTGAACACTTAGTCCTCTGGTACAGTGAATAGTAAGATTTGAAATAGCAGCTGTTGCATCAGCCTGGATTTCATAATTACAGGTGTATATACTCTGCTCCAGTAATCCCACTTCTGAGAATTAATTCTATAGCTAAATTAGAATGTGTATAAAATGACACAGGTCCAAAATAGTTCCCTGCAGTATTGCCTATTTAATCAAAAGATTTAAAACAAACCAAATGTTCATCAAGAGGGGACTGGCATTGTTTCTTTTTTTTTTTTTTTTTAAGATTTTTATTTATTTATTTATTTATTTATTTATTTGAGAGAAAGAGCCAGCGAGAGAGACAACACAAGCAGGGGCAGAGGGAGAAGCAGGCTCCCCACTGAACAGGGAGCCTGATGCAGGTCTCAATCCCAGGACCCTGGGATCATGACCTGAGCTGAAGGCAGACGCTTAACTGAGTAAGCCTCCCAGGTGCCCCTGGAATTGTTCTCTTAATTTCTCTTTCTGATAGTCCATTATTAGTGTATAGAAACAACAGGTTTTTGTGTATTGTTCTTTTATCCTGTAATTTTACTGAATTTATTAGTTCTAACAGTTTTCCCTCTATATAATATCATGTCATCTGCAAATAGTGACAATTTTACTTCTTACCTTCCAATTTGGATGTCTTTTCTTCCTTTTTCTTGTCTAATTGCTCTGGCTAGAACTTCAAACACTATGTTGAATAAAAGTGGTGAGACTAGGTATCTTTGTCTCATTCCTGATCTTAGAGAAAAAGCTTTCAATTTTCCACCACTGAGTATGTTAGCTAGGGGCTTTGCATGGCATTTATTATGGTGAGATCCAGTCTCTCCATACCTGCTTTGTTGAGAGTTTTAAATCAAAGTCAAATTTTGTCAAACGTTTTTCTGCAACTATTGAGATGATCATTTAATTCTTATCCTTCATTTTTATAATGTGGTTGTATCATACTGATTTGTAGATAAACACAATTTAAAAATGTGAAATATGATATCAAAAGCATAAAATGTTGGGGAGGGGAAAATACAAATGTTGAGCTTTTTTTTTTTTTTTTAATGTTATTTATTTTTTGACAGAGAGAGAGACAGCGAGAGAGGGAACACAAGCAGGGAGAGTGGGAGAGGGAGAAGCAGGCTTCCCGCTGAGCAAGGAGCCCGATGTGGGGCTCGATCCCAGGACTCTGGGATCATGACCTGAGCCGAAGGCAGACGCTTAACGACTGAGCCACCCAGGTGCCCCCAAATGTTGAGCTTTAAAATGGGATCAAACTTAAGTTATCAACTTAAAATTGTGTTACATGTATAAGTTGTGTAAGCTTCATGGTAATCACAAAGCAAAAACCTATTTTAAATATGCAAAAGAGAAAGAGAAAGACATATAAGCATAGCACTAAAGAAAGTCATCAAACCATAAAGGAGGAAAGAGAAGAAGGAACAGAAGAAATACAAAAACAACCAGAAAACAATTAACAAAATGGCAACAAGTACATACCAATATTAACTTTAAATGTAAATGGATTAAACTCTCCAATCAAAAGACAGAGTAGCTGAATAGATTTTTTTTTTTTTTTTTGGTTTATGCAACTTTATTGAAGAAAAATAAATCAGTTACTAGCAGAGCTATTAGTTGATCACTCATCCACTGACAACTTGCATCATTTATTCAGTGCTATATTAAACAGTGTATTGGAAGATAGATTAACTAATAGCTCCAAGCCTCCTAACAATTTAAATGAGAATTACAAAATGTTTGAGACCCTATTTTGGAATACAAAGGGTGTTTGACTTCCAATTTCCATTCTCTGTAGAACAAGAACAGGTCATTCCTTTATTGACATGCATAAAATACATCACATTTTCTGTTCTGCTGATGCTATAAATTCAATACCAATTCTCCAGCCACATCAGTTATGAGCATAAAGTATATCATGTAACCTCAAATCTCTAACAGTGGAAGGCTTAAAAAAAAGACTGGATGCTAGAATAATGCTGCTTCCTTTGATGTGACAACTGAGCATCCATCTCCCTCCCCCTCAGATGATTTCTTCAGCATGTTAGAGCAGTGAGGAATGGTTTTAGTCTCATAACCAAGTTAGAGTGAAGACATTGGCCACATAATACACATGCTCCATTTTTAAAAAAATTCTGAATCTTGGGCAACTGTTCTCTTGTAACTACTTTACAGTTTCTAAAAGCAGTTATTGTCCAAAGCTGGAAGAACTTAAGTCTTCTCAGATGAGCATGTGAATGAATGGAGGGAGGTAAACAAAAAATAAAATTAAAAAAGATGAGGTCTGATAGGGGAGCAGCCGGATAAGAAAATCAAAAAAGGAACAGTAATTTAAAGTTTATTCCAGCTATAATGCAGGTTATTCTGACTTTAAGGTAGCATCACATGGCATACTTCTGAGTCCATTCCCGAGATATTCTGTTGTACTTATCTCTGTCTGTTTTATAGATCCGTGCAATCTCTGGCACTAGGGGGTCATCTGGGTTTGGATCACATAGCAGTGAACAAATGGATAAAAGAACTTTAGAAATAGTTAAAGCAGGAGACCACTGTGATCTTAGAATATCGAGACAAATGCTGCCATTACTGTTAATATTTGGATGATAAATTCTTGTTGTAAATGCAACCTTAGGTGGTTTGAAGGGGTAGTCTGTAGGAAAATGAATTGTCAAAAAGAATACACCGCCTTGGTATGGGCTGTCATTAGGTCCCATAATTGTGGCTTGCCAATGAAACATATCATCCCCAACTGGACCTGCAGAACATTGTGCTGGAGGGTCACGGGCCAAATCACTAAGTTCCTTATTAATCCGTTTCAGCGCCATAGTCTGTGCTTTTCGTCTGGCTCCTCACTCTCTCGGTGTGTGCTCAAAGGTCCGGCCAAAACTCTTGATTATCCGGGCGGCAGGGAAGGATTGTCTCTTCGTCTCACACCGGCTCTGCCAGACACAGGCGCCTTCTTACTAAACAGATCGGAGATTGGACTGGGAGGGCGGGGGCCGGAGGCGGGTCATGGGCTGGGGGGGAAGCTGAATAGATTTTTTTTTTAAAAAAGGCCCCAATCCACTGAATTGTATACTTTAAAATGGTAATTTTATGCTATATGAATTACATCTCAATAAAATTTTACTTAAAGTTTCTCTTTAAAAAAAAAAAAAAAGACCTGTCTATATGCTGCCTACAAGAGACTCAGTTAAATGTAAGGACACACACAGACTGAAAGTGAAGGAATGGAAAAAGATATTCAATGCAAATGGAAATCAAAGAAAGCTAGAATCCTATACTTATATCAAACAGACTTTAAAACAAAGCCTGTAATAAGAGGCAAAGATGGGTGTTTTATAATGATAAAGGGGTCAATCCAACAAGAAGATATAGCATTTATAACATTTAAACATCCAGCACAGGAGCATCTAAATATATAAAGCAATTAACAGACCTACAAGGAGAAATATTCAGCAATACAATAATAGTAGGGGACTTGAATAGCCCACTTACATCAATGGATATATCATCCAGACAGAAAATCAATAAGGAAACATGGTCCTTAAACAACCCATTAGACCAGATGGGCTTAATGATATATATAAAACGTTCCATGCAAAAGCAACAGAATACATATTCTTCTCAAGTACACATGGAACATTTTCCAGGAAGATCACATGTTGGGCCACAAAACAAGTCTTAATAAATTTGAGGACTGAAATCGTATCAAGCATCTTTTCAACCACAATCATATGAAACTAGCAACTCCACAAAGAAAACCAGAAAATTCACAATTTGTGGAGATTAAACAACATACTGCTGAACAACCAATGGGTCAAAAGAGAAATAGAAAATACTTTGAGACAAACAAAAGTGGAAATATAACGTACCAAAATTTGTAGGATGCAGCAAAAGCAGTTCTAAGACTGAAGTTCTTAGCTATAAATGCCTACCTGAAGAAACAAAAGTCTCAGGGGCACCTGGGTGGCACAGTCGGTTAAGCATCCAACTCTTGTTTTTGGCTCAGGTCACGATCTCAGGGTCATGGCATCAAGCCCTGCATCAGGCTCTGCGCTCAGCACAGAGTCTGCTTGGGATTCTCGTTCCGCTCTCCCTCCCCCCCTGCTCAGACTCGCTCTCTCTCAAATAAAAAAGTAGATCTTTTAAAAAAAAAAGGAAAGAAAGAAATTAAGAAAGAAACAAAAGTCTCAAATGACCTAACTTTACACTCAAGGAACCAGAAAAAGAAAAAAATGAAGCCCAAAGTTAGTAGAAGGAAGGAAGTAACAAAGATTGGAGAAGTAAATAAAAGAAACCAAAAGACAAGAGAAGATCAATGAAACTAAACTCATTCTTAGAAAAGATAAATTGACAAGCCTTTAGTTAGACTCACCAAAGAAAAAAGAGGACTCAAATAATAAATGAAAGAGATGTTACAAAGGATACCACAAAAATACAAAGGATCATAAGAGACTATTATGAACAATTACACACCAACAAATCAGACAACCTAGAAGAAATTTATAGATTCCTAAAAACATAAAACCAATTTGATTACTAGGAGATTCAATCAGTAATCAAAAACCTCCCAACAAACAAAAGTCCAGGACCAGACAGCTTCACTAGTGAATTCTACACACATTCAAAGAAGAGTATCTGTTCTTCTCAAACTTTTCCAAAAAAACAAAAACAAAAACAGAAGAGGAGGGAATTCCTCCAAACTCATGAGGCCAGTGTTACCCTTATACCAAAACCAGACACAAGAAAAGAAAAATTAGGGGCTAGTATCCCTGATGAACATAGATGCAAAAATCCTCAATAAAATATTAGCAAACCAAATTCAACAATACATTAAAAGGATCATACACCATGATCAAGTGGGATTTATTTTTATATAATTTAAATTTTTGAACCATATGATTATATTACCTATACAAAAGATTAGATTTTTTTTAAAGAAACCGAAGTAGAAATAAAAGTTATTTGGGAGAGGAGGGGGATGAATAGGTAGAGTACAGAGGATTTTTAAGGAAGTGAAAATAAGCCTGAATGATACTGTAATGGTAAATACATGTCATTATACATTTGTCCAAACCCATAGAATGCAAAACACCAAGCATGAACCTTAAGGTAAACTATGGACTTTGGGTGCTATGAGTGTCAGTGTAGATTCATCAATTTTAACAAGTGTACCTCTCTGGAAGGGGATGCTGATACCAAGAGAGACTGCATGTGTTGACACTGAGTTATATGGGAAATCTCCATATCTTCCTTTCAATTTTATTGTGAACCTAAAAGTGCTCTACAAAAATAAAGTCCTTTTTCAAAAAAAAATATGTGGGTAATCCCTTTAAAGATATGTATTAATTTACAAAAACCACATGATTTCTTGTTCCTTCTTCCAAATTAAATGAGGCCAATCAAGTCTTACAAAACCCACAAATGTTATAGAATTCCAGGTGATTAAAAGCTTCATCTAAGCAGTTTTTTTCTAAATATGCTTTAATGAAAAATTGGGATGAATTTTATTTCTTAACAAGAAAAAGAAAAATAAAGATTTTTAAGGGATCTATAATAATTTCTCAACACTTATCAAATCCCAAATCAGTTGCTTAAATAATTCTGTAAAACTAGGTAGGAGGAAAGCTGTCTAGTTTGGCCTAGGCCTTGTCGGCTCTGGGCATACATTCACACAAAGCAGAACAGGCCATCTACATGCTCATGGGAGGCAGAGTTTAAAAGAGTCTAAAGGTTCAAAATGATGCCAGATAGATGAATCTCAAATGCATGATGCTAAGTCAAAGAACCCAGTCTTGAAAACTTATATACTGTGCAATTCCATTTATATGACAATTTGGAAAAGGCAAAAATATAGGAACAGAGAACAGATCAGTGGTTGCTGGGGGTTAGGGATTAGTGGACAATCTGAGTACAGAGGGCAGTGTGAGGAAATTCTTTGGAGCATTAGAATTGTTCTGCATTCTGTCTGTGCTAATTACAAGAATCTAGACACATGTAAAAACTCATACAACCATACATAAACCATGCATCTTCCTGTTTGTAAACTACTAAAAAATTAAAACAAAGAAAAAAGGACACCAGAACTTTCAAGTGTTGGCAATACTCTATCCTAACTTGGGTAGTAGTTTCAGGAGTATTCACTTTATGATGCTTTGTATACACTCTTTCATACTCTCTTCTGTAGGACCTCTTGCATAATTTTTAAAAATTATGAAAGAAGGACAACAAGCCCAGATTCCCACCCCATTCTTAAAACACCCACTACTGCCATGTGTACAGTGGATGAAGGAGGCAGTGATCACATACCACAGGTGCTCATCCTAGCCTATTAAGGGAGTTTTTAAAGAAAATGTATTACAGCAGAAAGGCAAGATGCAAGAGTGATTCAGGAGGAAGAGCAACAAGACCTGAGGAGCTGCTTTTGGAAAGTAGGTATACACTCTGGAAAACAGTATGGAGTTTCCTCAAAAAGTTAAAAGTAGAACTACCCTCCAGCAATTGCACTCCTAGGTATTTATCCAAAGGATACAAACAGTGATTTGAAGGGGCACATGCACCCCAATGTTTATAGCAGCAATGTCCACAATAGCCAAAATATGGAAAGAGCCCACTGACAGATGAATGGATAAAGATGTGGTATATATATATATATATATTCAGCCATTAAAAAGAATGAAATCTTGACATCTGCAACGACAAGGATGGAACTGGAGGGTATTATGTTAAGCAAAATAAGTCAGAGAAAGACAAACACCATATGATTTCACTCATAGGTGGAATTTAAGAAAGAAAACAGATAAACATAGAGGAAGGGAAGGAAAAATAAAATAAGATGAAAACAGAGAGGGAGGCAAATCATGAGACTCTTAACCACAGGAAACAAACAGGGTTGCTGGAGAGGAGGTGAGTGGGGGGATGTGGTTATTGGGTGATGGGCATTAAGGAGGGCATATGATATAATGAGCACTGGGTATTATATGCAACTGAGGAATCACTAATAATATACTAATAATAACTGAAACTAATAATATACTGAAACTAATAATACACTGTATGTTAATAACATATAGAAACTAATAATATACTGTATGTTAACTAATAATATACTGAAACTAATAATATACACTATGTTAACTAAATTGAATTTAAATAAAAAATTTTTAAAAAAAGAAAAGAAAGTAGGTATGCTGGATAGGAAAAACCGCTTCTAATATCATATGCCCACATAATTCCTAAGGTTATAAAAGTATTAGAAAATTCTTTGAGTCTACTCAGAGGATGTCAGCACAAAGTGTCTCATTTCCATGGACTGCAAAGGGAGAACCCCACCAGGAATGCGGGGGCTTATACTGTGAGCATCTCCCATACTCCAGGGCAAAGGTGCTACAGAGGAGACACAAAAGGGTCTTAGATCTTGTAGTTAGCAGGTGCTCACTGACTCAAGGAAGACAGGCTCAATCAATCCCAAATAAGGATGGTGCCCAGACACCGAAGACCGACTACCACCCCCAGAACCATGATACAACTGAGCAACAAGGTTTCCCAATGAATGTCAATTATCCTATATAATCTACGGTACTTGACCTCCTAGCCCAGAGATGGAAGGAGAAACTGACCCAGACTGTATCTTTCACTCTGAACAGTGAGACCCCTAGCTCTATACTAAGGGTATTCAGGAATAAAGATGGGAGCTAAGAAGGGAAAAACTAAAAAAGCAACACACCCTGCCCAGGTCACCAAAAATGACCTTGACATCCTTAGGGGAATAAAATTTCTCATCTTTATCTGACAACATTCAACTGTGCTCACCATTCTTATAAATGTTCTTTTCCGGTCAATGAAATGCCTTGCTGACCTGAGACCCTCATACTTCCAAGGCTGGGAAAACCAGGATGTCTCACTCAGTAATCTAGATCCACTTCCTGAGAAAACAATTTACCAAAACATCTCTCTAAAACTGCATGCAGCTGGTCTTGGTAGGCCCAGAGCTTGTAAGTAAGGTAGCTGGGCTCCTACAGTGAAAGAGAGAGCCCTCCCCCAGCCCAGTGTCCACTCCCACCTTCCTCACGGTCTCCAGCTCCTGCTGCTTGTTTTCGTTGGCAGCCTGGAGCTCCTTCATCTGTCGCTCCAGCTCCTCTTGTTCAGCCAGCAGCTTCTTCCGGAGTTCTTTCCGACGCTGGCGGGCTTCTTTATGTGGTGGGGGGCTGCCCAACTTCAACAGATGGATAGTAGAATGAATGGCTATAAAAGGCACAGGACAGAAAAAGGAACAGACTGTTTATTCTTCGTATGCAGATGGCATACTGGGAAGAAAACCAGAGACCCAGTGTAGATTCTGATTCTGCCATTAAGTAGTGGTGTGACCTTGCATAAATCATAACCTGCAGCATCAGTCTCCTCATCTCTAAATGTGATCTCTGGAGTCCCTTCCAGCTCCAAAATTCCATAACTGCATATCTGTGCTTAAATAGATACTTGATTCGGGAATATCACACACATTTGAAGAACTTACAACACTTCCAATTCCCTTCTCTATATTTCTCAAAAGGACAAATAAGAATAAGACATAGTAAGAGTTGAGATTCAAACTTCTTAATATCTGATTTGCTACGTGCTGGGTTTAGTCTGCCTTTATCTATGCCTTCTGAAACCATATCCTTATACACTTCCTTCCTGAGATGGTAAGAGTAGCTACCATTTATTGAATACTTGCTATATGTATACCTTTACATGCATTATCTAATTTTTACGTATCTTCCTGATTATTTGAATTAATTTTAATTTTTTGACAGCTATTACTTTCACATTGTTCAAATTCAAAAGCATGAAAAGACATACGAGAAAAGTCTCCCTCCTGCTCCTATGCCCAAGTACTGGCTTCCCCTCTCCACTACCAACTAATGCTAACAGTTTCTTGTCTTTTCCAGAGATATTTTAAGCATATACAAATAAGTATGTATATACATCCTCCACCTTCTTTTGACATAATACACTCTTCTGAGCCTTCGTTTTTTTCACTTACTATATCTTGGAGAGCTTTCCATGTCAGTATATAAAGCATTATACAGGGCACCTGGATGGCTCAGTCAGTTAAGCGTTTGCCTTCAGCTCAGGTCATGATCCCACGGTCCTGGGATCGAGCCCTAACTGGGCTCCCTGTTCAGCAGGGAGTCTGCTTCTCCCTCCCCCCTGCTCATGCTCTGGCTCACACACTCTCTCTCTCAAATAAATAAATAAAATCTTTTAAAATAAATAAATAAATGAATAAAAGCATTATACATAAGTACTGTACAGAACCCCATTGTGTTTCTTCTATCATTTATTCAACCATTTTGCAATTAATGGACACTTAGGTTGTCTACAATCTATCATATTTTTGCAATGATGTGCCATCTTTAAAATGTGCAAGTATATCTTCATTATCTAATCACAAAAACCTTGAGAGGTAGGTACTATCTTTTTTTAAGATTTTATTTATTTGAGGGGTGGCTGGGTGGCTCAGTTGTTAAGCATCTGCCTTCAGTTCAGGTCATGATCCCAGGGTCCTGGGATCGAGCCCCGCATCGGGCTCCCTGCTCAGCGGGAAGCCTGCTTCTCCCTCTCCCACTCCCCCTGCTTGTGTTCCCTCTCTTGCTGTGTCTCTGTCAAATAAATAAATAAAGTCTTTAAAAAAAATTTTTTTTATTTATTCGAGAGAGAGGTAGTGAGACAGAGCATGAGCAGGGAGGAGAGGGAGAAGCAGGCTCCCCGCTGAGCAAGGAGCCCGATGCGGGGCTTGATCCCAGGACCCTGGGATCATGACCTGAACCGAAGGCAGATGCTTAACCAAATGAGCCACCCAGGTGCCCTGAGAGGTAGGTACTATTATTATCCCCATTCTACAGAAGAGGAAAAACAGCTACAAAATTCATAATTCAATTCAAGTGACCCAGGAAAGAGGATTCAAACCTAGGTGCACTTGCTTCAAAATCTTAAGCCACATCAAAATGACCACAATTTTCAGTATAACATAATTTTACTTATATCTAAGAATATCATATTCAGAAGCCCTGAACTTTCATGATTAAAAAAAAAATCTCATACGTAGTGTTTCATTCTTTACTAATTTTAGAATAATCAGTTTAAAAGTTATTAAATCAAAAGTTTATGTTCTTGAAATAATTATTTGAAACTAGTGATTTCTTGTGAAAATAACAGATCTTAAAAATTACTGGAAATATTCAAAAGTGATTGCATTATTCCTCTTTTGTTTTCTGTATTACTAAAAATTCCAGATGGTCACTTCAAAATTCTTCATAGTCCTTAAAAGGGGAAATTCCATTCTCTTTAAATAGTAAAAGTAAATAAAACTTAAAATGTCCAGTTTATAATTTTCCCACAAGTTCATTATGCAAATGAAACTGATGAAAAATTTGGGAACTCCTCTCAATTTGTTTTTCTTTTAGTTATTATGCTGCATGCAGAAATAACTACAATGAGGGAACAATGCTTTAGTACTTTAATGAGATTAAAAATACAAAGTCAGAGCTCTCAAGTTATCATGACAAATAATAAAAACTGCCTTACCCTGAATCCACTCCTGTTTCTTCTTCTTATCTGAGGCACTGATTTCAAAGGTCTTATCAAAACATTTTATGAGAAAAAGGCATTTCTTCCCATCTTTGTCGGGCAAGGACTAACACAGAAAGCAAAATTGGTTTTTAAAAATTTTATTTTTAAGCATTTAAATTTAATCTGAATTATTTATACAAATCTGGCTGAAATTCAATGTCAATGAAAAATATCTATAAGAGCATATTTCTGATTTACAAAATGCTATTCTCTAGGCAACATTACCTATGGTAACAATGACCCTTGATTAGTATATTTCATCTGGACTGTGAGAACCACCAACACCTGATGGGGATACCATGCTTTGGCTTCCTGAGCACAGTGACTCTTGAATGTGAGCACACCCCTTACAGGAACCCTGGAAGGTATATCCACATTGTTGCAACAGGTATTGACTCCAATGCGCTATGAGGCTACTAAGCCAGGGTGATTCCCACATTCACCTGATGCAAATCCACTCTCTTTGCACTTGGGCTGGTATTGCTAGCAAGCTGTGGCTCCTGTCCTATATCCTTAAGTAGACTGGTATGGTCTATGGTAATCTCGTGAGTCTCCATGTTTAGCTGAATCTAAGAAGACCCCTTAGTAGGCAGTGCACACCCTGAGACATCAATATACGTACACTATTTCATCCATCAAAATACACTGTCATTTATGAGCAAGATTTTAGGTATTTTACATGTTCTTCATCAAATACAGATGTGATGATAGTTCAGATATAAATTAAAAACTCAAAATTTATGTTTCTTGAAGACTTCACTTCTTTACAGAATTAATAGCAATGAATAAGGTGTCCTGAAAGTCACCTAAAATATTCAAAGATAATGCTCGTATTTTCTTTAGTTTTATTTACTGTACTCAAAATGGCCCAGATTTCCCCATATATTCATGATTTCAAACACTGTCTTCCTGAATATTTTTTGGCTTTCTTTTTTATAACTTCATTTTATTCAATAAATGTTTCCTTAAATGTTCAAATAAATCTGACTTAATCCCTATACTTTGTTCATGAGACAGAAAATAAATTCACATTACAAAAAACTTTTGTCAGGTATCTTCAGTTTTTGGTTCAGGAAGTCTGGTAACTGTATGCCTATACTATTTTAGAAATGTTAATTTTAAGATTACTTTAAGGTTCTAAAGCCTAGAAGCAAGATAAAAAAGACTTGAGCAGTAGGGGGCAGCATCAGAAAGACGTAACAAGAGGCTTACCTCCACACAGCAGTTTTCATCCAAGAGAATGTCTCCTTTCTTATCCTTCAGATCCTCACTCACATAATAAGAAATTATGTTGGGTTTTAGTACAAACCAGCGTTCAGTCCAGTTTTTCCGTTTATGGCCTTTTTTCATCATGTAACCCTATGAAAGATTAAATCTGATATAAATGCCTGGCCTTTTACTTATTAGAGCTAATATCTCTTCCTTGAATACATGAGTGTAAGTGGTTCTTGACCTTTGTGGATCATGAACCCACTGAGGACCTATGAAGGCCAGGGGTACTAAACCCAGTCAAATACATGCAAATACATGCATACAAAAGTTTACACATAATCCTGGACCTGCAGAGACAACAGTCCACCCCACTCTCCATCCCCCAATGCTATATACGTAGTCTTAGAACTCCTGGTGCTAAAATCATTGTGATCTTTTTTAATTCCTTTTTTTTTTTTTTTTCCTTAAAGAGAGGGAGAGAGAGTCTTAAGCAGGCTCCACACCCAGCACGGAGCCTGACATGGGGCTCAATCTCATGACCCTGAGATCATGACCTGAGCCGAAATCAAGAGTTGGACACTTAACAGACTGAGCCATCCAGGTGCCCCTAAAATTCCTTATCTTTTAGGGATACCTATGGAAATATTTATAGATAAAATGAAATGTCTGGGGGATGCCAAGGTGGCTCAGTCAAGTCCCGCATCGGTCTCCCTGCTCAGCAGGGAGCCTGTTTCTCCCTCTGCCTGCCGCTCCCCCTCTTGTGCTTGCTCTCTCTCACTCTCCCTCTCTGACAAATAAATAAAATCTTAAAAAAAAAAAAAAAATGTCTGGGATTGTTTCAAGATACAGGAGAGGAAAAAGTAGGAAGGGTAGGATCAACCATGTGTTGGTGGTTACTGGGGCTGGATGAATGGTATATGAGAGTTCACTATACTATCCTGTCTATTCTGATTAAAACACATACACACACAAAACCCTGATAGTGATTCTCAGTAATTTAAAACCTCAATCAATGAAAATGCTAAACTTGGTCAAATATATCTTTTAACCAATCACCTTCTGGCACCAACCTACCCTTCTACCTGACCTCTCACTCACTATTCTGGAGGAAGAATTCTGCTCCAGATGAACAGAAAAGGAACTAGCAGCTAGGATTCTGGCTTCTAAATGTAGCTTCTACACTCACACTTCTAGGCCTATACTTCCTTCCCACATATCAGTCACAAAATGTATAATTCATATCTTTACTTAAGCAAAATGACACATTATTATAGGCCAAGCCTTTCAGGGTTGTTTGAGAATAGCTGACATTTTCTTGTAAGATTTATTTATTTGAGAGAGAGACTGCTCACACGTGCGAGGGGGTGGGCAGAGGGTGGGAAGAGGGAGAGAGAATCCCAACAGAGCACAGAGCCCAACGTGGGGCTCAATCTCACCACCCCAAGATCATGACCTGAGCTGAAACCAAGAGCCAGACGCTTAACCGACTGAGCCACCCAGGAGCCCCAAGAATAGCTAACATTTTAAATATTAAATGTATAAATGCTGATAGCCTAGAGTAGACTATATATTATCATTAAATATTTATTACCTTGCTGTATCATTTGATTATTATGTCAGGTTCTAATCATATACTTGTTCAGTTTCCTAATCCTTGGACATTTAAATAAAAGCTATCTCATACTGAAATTCATCTGTAGTCCAATTATCCTGCCATCCTGGTGGGCCTAGAAGTCTTTAGACAGAGACCATGTCTCACACTTTTTAGCACTAAAAACCTACACAAATGAACCTCAATTAATGTTTATTGATGGGCTCAATTAGGGAAAAAGAGCAAAGACAACAACATCACCTGCTTAGTTAATAAAGGACCAAGGTAAGGAAACCCCAACTTGGAGTTATTATTCAGTATAATAATTAAGAAATCTGAAAGATCCACTAAAAAATAAATAAATTCTATTTAACAAGCATTAAGCTTCCCATATGTATATCATATGCTATGCAGGTCATAATCTAATAAGATAAATGCAATTTTGCTAAATAAAGGTATTTTCTCCCAAAAGTAAGGGTATTTTTCTGATTTTATAAAAATATATAATCATATGCATACATTCATGTATAGAATCCTATAAAGTAGTAAGTCCAATAACAAGAAAGGAATAAAGAAGAAAATAAAATTTACAGAAATCCCACAATCCAGAGGCAATCACTTTTAACACTTTGGTGACCATCCTTCCAGATAGCCCTACAAATGTGTATCACATTTCATGAAAGGGGTTGCAAGATACTTCCTGTTCAACAACCTGTTTTTTTTCTCTGAACGATATGCCATGAGGATCTTTCAGATCAATAAATATGGCTGTATACGACATGAAAGTACTTTAAAAATAGTTAAAAATGTGGTCATTTAAACAGTTCTTTCAAAATAGTAATTTCCCAATGCGTAAGTGTACTTCAAAATTGTACCAGTATTTTTTTTTTAATTAAAGCCTAATACAAGACTGGGAAAATAAGAAACTTCATTCCTGTTCTAAATCAGTGTAAAAGTATAAATGACTTATACCCGATGAAAGTATCTTATTTCAAACATGTCAAATTCTGAAGGTGAGGAGACAGCACTCTTACCTGTTTCAACACATCTAATATAAGCTCATTAAAGACTTCATTAATCGCCATGGACACTGTCTGCCGATCCATGCCTTTGCTGAACTGTCCATTTCCAATAAGCTCAATCAGTTCCCACACAGAAAGGCCATCTTTACTGTCATCAAAGTTGATTTTATAATGTTCAAACTGTTCTTGCTGCCAACCTCCTCCCATAACTTCTGTAAGTTTCTTAAGCAAGTATTCAATCTGTAAAAAGAAAAATGTAAAAGTATTAATTCCTAGTCAAAAAAAATAACTTTTAAACTTAGGTATGTATCTATGTTATTTGCACTGATACGGTCAACTTAGGAAATTTTCTTTTCTAGTTACAAAAGCATATCTTTAAATAATCATGATATTATCAGGGAGAAAGGTATGGATAAAATGCCATTGGTCCTATATTAACTTTATAGAACAAGTAAAGGAATCAAAAACTGATAACCCTCTAAAAGTATAGTATATCTGTATGCAGAACTAAAGCAAACTGCACACATACAGTATCATACACAAACTAACTGATGTGATTTGATTACTCTCTGTTGGGTAAATATTTCAATATACCAGAACACTGATCTTACTGAACTAATATGCAAGTACTAAGTGAAATAAGCATCTCAAAGTAGTATGTACAAGTTAGTCCTCAATTTACAAATTTTCCACATAAGCCAATTATTTGAAAGTTATGATGCTTCCTCCCATTATAACATTGACAATGCTGGCAACAATGGCTGAATTCCTAGTCCGGGCTAGAAAAGTTTATTAAATCCTGAAACACACACCTGAAACAGTAGAAAATGTTGCTATTGAAATAGCAGCAGGTGAACAAAACAGTGAGGCAGTAATACTCACTGAATGAAAAATCGGTATCTTACTTTCTGGAAAGCCTAGATTTCCTACAGCACTCTTGAATTCACCATGTCCAAAAATGAATGAATCACCTCAACCTTCCAAATGGCTCCCCCTTCTATTATAGATTTCAGCTGCGAACAACACCATTCACCCATGCCAATCCTTGTTCCCCACTCCTTTATACCAAGTCAGTGATAAAAACCTACTGTTTTCACTTCCCTAGATCAGTGTTTTTCAAACTGTAGGTTATGACCCAATATAAAACCAATGTATTAGGTAGTAAACACCATTTTCCTTAATGGAATGAAAATATTTGAGTTCACCTACATTAAAAACAAATGTTTTGTGATAAGTTTGGCATTGTGGGTGTGTCTATGTGTGCTGGGTCATGAAATAAAACACTTATCTTCCTATGGATTACAGTCAAAAGAGAATGAAAAACTTTGTCCCAGCAGTTCTCAAATCCATCCCCTCCTACTCCATCTTCCTTTGTTCAGGCCTCCCAATTGGTATCCTTGACTCCAGCATTGCTCCCTTGCATCTATATTCTGCTAGAGAGATTTTTCTAAAACACAAGCTGAGCCTGTCACCTCCCTCTTTAAATCCTGTCCTGGCTCTCTATCACCTCAAAGATAAAGACCAAGCTCTTCTGTGGCCCTTGGTGAGCACCACCCTCCCAGCCCCACCCCGGCTTACTATCTATCTCTAACAACGTTTTCCACTTATGCCCACTGCAGATTTTACACTTCACCATACCAGATTAGAGGTCTCAAGCTTATTCTGCAAAGGATTAGGTAGTAAATGTTTGAGGCTTTGTGCATCTCTATTAAAGTTACTCTTTGTTTGGATTAGGTTTTTGTTTGTTTGTTTGTTTGTTTTATGCTTTAAAAATGTAAAAACTAGGGCAGCTGGGTGGCTCAGTTTTTAAGCGTCAGCTCAGGTCATTATCCCAGACTCCTAGGATCGAGCCCCTCGTTGGGCTCCCTGCTCCAAGGGAAGCCTGTTTCTCCCTCTCCCTCTCCCACTCCCCCTGCTTGTGTTCCCTCTCTCGCTGTGTCTCTCTGTGTCAAATAAATAAAATCTTTAAAAACATGTAAAAACTATTCTTAGCACATGGGCTGTACAAAAATAGGCTATGGGTTAGATTCAGCAATGAGCCATAGTTTGCCAACACCCGCCATAGATTATAAAGAGTATACCAATTTAACACACTTTTTTATGCTTCTATGCCTTTCCCCACGCTGTCCTCTCTGTTTTGAATACCTCTCCTCATTTCTCTACCTGGCTAACTGGTATTCGTTCAAAATCTGTATTGTCTAGGCTATTCCTACTTCAAGTGAGGTGTGTGGAACAGCAGCATTGGCATCACTTAGAAGCCTTAGAAATGAAGAATCTTGGACCCTACCAAAGACCCAAAAATCAAAATCTGCATTACAATAAGAACCCTAGGTACTTCCACATGCACATTAAAGTCTGAGAAGCACTGCTCTAGGAAAACTGCTCTGACCAAACCTAATTCAGGTCAGGTGGTCTTCTCTGTCACTGCACTTAGCATACAGTACTGAAATCACCTCTTTACTCATTTTCTTCCCTACATTTTCTGAATTCTTTATACAAGGGACCATGTCCCACCCATCTTTGAATCTCCAGAAATCAGCACCATACCTAGAATGTGGTAGAGCTCAATTAACATTTACCAAACTGAAATAAACTAAGCTAAGCCTCAATTTTTTCATCTATGAAACGGACATAGTAACACTTATCATATAGAACTACTACGGGGATAAAACGAGACAAGTTGATTATTTTGCATAGTGTCTGACACAGTGTGTACTCCATCAACGTTACTTCCTTTTGTACTGAGTGAGTGGGGTATTATACAAACATTTAAAATTACATTTTATGAACAGACCCATAACCACTAAGGAAATTGAAGCAGTCATCAAAAATCTCCCAACAAACAAGAGCCCAGGGCCAGATGGCTTCCCAGGGGAATTCTACCAAACATTTAAAGAAGAATTAATACCTATTCTTCTGAAACTGTTCCAAAAAATAGAAATGGAAGGAAAATTTCCAAACTCATTTTATGAGGCCAACATTACCTTGATCCCAATATCAGACAAAGACCCCATCAAAAAGGAGAATTACAGACCAATATCCCTGGATATTGGATGGATATATAACATGGATATATATAACATGGATGCAAAAATTCTCACCAAAATACTAGCCAATAGGATCCAACAGTACATTAAAAGGATTATTCACCACGACCAAGTGGGATTTATTCCTGGGCTGCAAGGTTGGTCCAACATCCACAAATCAATCAATGTGATACAATACATTAATAAAAGAAAGAACAAGAATCATATGATCCTCTCAATAGATGCAGTAAAAGCATTTGACAAAGTACAGCATCCTTTCTTGATTAAAACTCTTCAGAATGTAGGGATAGAGGGTACATACCTCAATATCATAAAAGCCATCTATGAAAAACCCACAGTGAATATCAGTCTCAATGGGGAAAAAATGAGAGCTTTCCCCCTAAGGTCAGGAACACAGCAGGGATGTCCACTATCACCACTGCTATTCAACATAGTATTAGAAGTCCTAGCCACAGCAATCAGACAACAGAAAGAAATAAAAGGCATCCGAATCAGCAAAGAAGAAGTCAAACTCTCACTCTCTGCAGATGATAT
Organism: Neomonachus schauinslandi; assembly: GCF_002201575.2. Classification (NCBI taxonomy): domain Eukaryota; kingdom Metazoa; phylum Chordata; class Mammalia; order Carnivora; family Phocidae; genus Neomonachus; species Neomonachus schauinslandi. The sequence goes on from NC_058413.1 coordinate 46,871,595, forward strand.
GATACTTTATGTGGAAAACCCAAAAGACTCCACCCCAAAACTGCTAGAACTCATACAGGAATTCAGTAAAGTGGCAGGACATAAAATCAATGCACAGAAATCAGTTGCATTTATATACACCACCAACAAGACAGAAGAAAGAGAAATTAAGGAGTTGATCCCATTTACAACTGCACCCAAAACCATAAGATACCTAGGACTAAATCTAACCAAAGAGGCAAAGGATCTGTACTCAGAAAACTATAAAATACTCATGAAAGAAACTGAGGAAGACACAAAGAAATGGAAAAACATTCCATGCTCATGGATTGGAAGAACAAATATTGTGAAGATGTCAATGCTACCTAGAGCAATCTACACATTCGATGCAATCCCTATCAAAATACCATCTACATTTTTCAAAGAAATGGAACAAATAATCCTAAAATTTGTATGGAACCAGAAAAGATCACAATTCCGGACTTCCAGCTCTATTACAAAGCTGTCATCATCAAGACAGTATGGTACTGGCACAAAAACAGACACATAGATAATGGAACAGAACAGAGAGCCCAGAAATGGACCCTCAACTCTATGGTCAACTCATCTTCGACAAAGCAGGAAAGGATGTCCAATGGAAAAAAGACAGTCTCTTCAACAAATGGTGTTGGGAAAATTGGACAGCCACATGCAGAAGAATGAAACTGAACCATTTCCTTACACCACACACAAAAATAGACTCAAAATGGTTGAAAGCCCTAAATGTGAGACAGGAGCCCATCAAAATCCTAGAGGAGAACACAGACAGCAACCTCTTCGACCCCAGCCGCAGCAACTACTTCCTAGAAACATCGCCAAAGGCAAGGGAAACAAGGGCAAAAATGAACTATTGGGACTTCATCAAGATAAAAAGCTTTTGCACAGCAAAGGAAACAGTCAACAAAACCAAAAGACAACCGACAGAATGGGAGAAGATATTTGCAAATGACATATCAGATAAAGGGCTGGTATCCAAAATCTATAAAGAACTTATCAAACTCAACACCCAAAAAACAAAGAATCCAATCAAGAAATGGGCAGAAGACATGAACAGACATTTTTCCAAAGAAGACATCCAGATGGCCAACAGACACATGAAAAAGTGCTCAACATCGCTCGGCATGAGGGAAATCCAAATCAAAACCTCAATGAGATACCACCTCACACCAGTCAGAATGGCTAAAATTAACAAGTCAGGAAACGCCAGATGTTGGCGAGGATGTGGAGAAAGGGGAACCCTGCTACGCTGTTGGTGGGAATGCAAGCTGGTGCAGCCACTCTGGAAAACAGTATGGAGGTTCCTCAAAAAATTGAAAATAGAGCTACCCTACGATCCAGCAATTGCACTACTGGGTATTTACCCCAAAGAAATGTAGTGATCCAAAGGGGTACATGCACCCCAATGTTTATAGCAGCAATGTCCACAAAAGCCAAACTATGGAAAGAGCCAAGATGTCCAACAACAGATGAATGGATAAAGAAGATGTGGTGTGTATATATAAATATATATTTATATATACACACAATAGAATATTATGCAGCCATCAAAAAAATGAAATCTTGCCATTTGCAATGACGTGGATGGAACTAGAGGGTATTATGCTGAGCTAAATAAGTCAATCAGAGAAAGACATGTATCACATGATCTCACTGATATGAGGAATTCTTAATCTCAGGAAACAAACTGAGGGTTGCTGGAGTAGTGGGGGTGGGAGGGATGGGGTGGCTGGGTGATGGACATTGGGGAGGGTATGTGCTATGGTGAGCGCTGTGAATTGTGTGAGACTAATGAATCACAGACCTGTACCTCTGAAACAAATAATACGTTATATGTTAAAAAAAGAAGATAGTAAGGGGCACCTGGGTGGCTCAGTCGTTAAGCGTCTGCCTTCAGCTCGGGTCATGATCCCAGGGTCCTGGGATCGAGCCCCGCATCGGGCTCCCTGCTCAGCGGGAAGCCTGCTTCTCCCTCTCCCACTCCCCCTGCTTGTGTTCCCTCTCTCGCTGTATCTCTCTCTGTCAAATAAATAAAATCTTAAAAAAAAAAAAAAAAAAAGATAGTAAGAAGGGAAAAATGAAGGCGGGGAAATCGGAGGGGGAGACGAACCATGAAAGACTATGGACTCTGAGAAACAAACTGAGGGTTCTAGAGGGGAGGGGCGTGGGGGGATGGGTTAGCCTGGTGATGGGTATTAAAGAGGGCACATATTGAATGGAGCACTGGGTGTTAGACACAAACAATGAATCATGGAACACTACATCAAAAACTAATGATGTAATGTATGGTGATTAACATAACATAATAAAATAAAACTTAAAAAAAATAATAAATAAATACCTTTCTAAAAAATAATAAAAATAAAATTACATTTTAGAAAGCATTTATGAAATAACAAAGAAGAATGCAAAATTAAATTTACCTATAATTTCCACTGCATAAAGATTACACAAATATTTTGACAAATACTAGAGGAAAACACAGAAACAGTAAGTCTAATTTGTTACAGATAAGACTGTGAGTTAATTTTTCTTTCTCTCCTTTGCACTTCCAATAATTTGGTTATAATGATGTCTGTGAAATAACATATTTTAGCAGAGAAAGAATGCCAGCAATAGCAAAAATATGCTTGCAAAGAAATGTACATCCACAAAATATCATAAAGTCAAAAATGTCAAGAGTTCTATGGATTTAATTTGATGTAATACTATAAAGTCCTCTAGTATGGAAATGATCTTCTCTCCTAAATCTAGCATATGGTCGGTAGTCAACAAATATTTACTTGCTGGAGAAAAACACACTTAAGACTTTCCTTTCTCTTGTTGGAGATAAATCATGTACTGTTAAGCTTAACAGATATTATCTTCTTGGCTTTTAAACAGAAGTAGCAGGGATTGGGGTGGAGAGTGCTGGCTGGCTCAGTCTGTAGAGCATGTGACTCCTGATCTCAGGTCGTGAGTTCAAGCCCCATGTTGGGTAGAGCTTACTTTAAAAAAAAAAAAAAAAAAAAGAACAATTTCATTGTGCCTCGCTGGCGCAGTTGGTGGAGCATGCAACTCTTAATCTTGGGGTTTTGAGTTCAAGCCCCACGTTGGGTGTAGTGATTTCCTAAAAATAAAATCTTTTAAAAAAGAAGACAAAGTAACAGGGATAGTCAGTGGAGGAGAAAGAAAGAAAATGGTCAAGAAGAGAGAGAAAGAGAAGAGGAGAGAATGGGGCAGAAAAGAAAAGGAAGAAAGACTAAATACAAGAAGAGATTAAAGAGAGACAAGAGAGAAAAAGAAAGTCAAAAAGGACATTAAGATAAATAAATGCCCAAAGTAAAATATCTTAGAGGCATTAACATGTACAGAAGTTCAGTCTCCATAATGCAGCAAAAAGAAGGGCCCATGCCATCTGATCACAGCTCGGGACAAAGGTAGGGCAAGCACAACTAGAAGTTTTAGTATATGTGCTGCCGAAGCGAGCACAACTAGAAGTTTTAGTAGTAAGGCCAGCAGAAGACACGTATATGCATATGGTCACGTGCACAGGCGTGACAAAAAATGGTGCGACCGAATGACCATTCATACTACTAGTCAGGAAACAGCCTCAGCTTTTCCTCACCTACCCCTGTGAATACACCCAAGTCCCTCCCACTCCAAGCTTCAGTTCCTCTGGTATCTGGAATGGTCTTTTATAATGTTAGTAACCCAGAGAGCCTCTTAGCACCAAACTCAGCCCTAGAGGCAGCTTCCCAGGCTCATCCTGAACCTTTCTGAAGGTGTACTCCCAAAGCCTTCTGAGTTTGTCATCAGCACCGAGCATCCGCTCAGCATTCCCAGGGACTGTCCCAGGCAAATTATCTAGATTCATTTCCTGCTGACTTTCAACACAATCATACACTTATCATTAGCAAATAACTGAAGGGCCTCCTAATTCATTATACTGGGCGAGGGAGAGACAAACATTCCCATTCTCAACTATTCAATCATACTAAATAATAAATCACGTGCTGCCGTGTTAGTCTCGAGTGGCCTGCATCAATTCTAAGAGCTCATTCAGTTTCAGGAAGCAGCTTACTTCCTCCTTCCAAGCAAGTTTCACCAAAAATAACAAAGAATAAACTTTCAGGCTGCATGTGATTTTCGAGGCCTTTGGCTCCAAAAATTATTTTGTTAAAAGTTCTTTCCCTGTCATCATTAAAAAGGGCCTTTATTGGCTTAACAACAATTCAGGTTTTATTTCACTAAGAGTCTCTTAAAACTATTTCAGGTTTGATATTTAATTGCATCAAAGCCATTCCTCCAAATAAGCCCACAACAGACACATCCTGTTTTGTTCTTGGCTCTGTGGAAAATGAATGCTAATGAAAAAACTATACTGACACACATTTCCAGGAATATCATTTGACAAAAATTATAGAACCATCTTAAATGGGAACATACTGTACCTTGACTTCTGCGTGTTAACTCACTTACATATTTAATATTTTTGACACTACTTTCTAGGTGATGGGAAACTGAGTCAAAAGCAAACATTTATAGGGCACCTGGGTGGCTCAGTTGGTTGGGCAGCTGCCTTCGGCTCAGGTCATGATCCTGGAGTCCCGGGATTGAGTCCCACATCGGGCTCCCTGCTCGGCAGGGAGTCTGCTTCTCCCTCTGACCCTCCCCCCCTCATGCTCTCTCTATCTCATTCTCTCTCTCAATAAATAAAATCTTAAAAAAAAAAAAAGCAAACATTTATTCAACTTATATCATTCATATAACTCCCACTGTTTCTTATATCTTTTATAGTATTAATTGAAGCTAGAGAATAAAATCTTAGTTAAAAACATTCTGGACTTAAAATACAAATAATCACTATGGTAGATGAATGATTAGAAACATAAAAATCACCTTAAATGTATAAAGCCTAAAAACTGTTGGTAAGATTACAAATTAAATTCATAGATACACTCGTGACAAATTGAGACATTACATTTCAAATTTTATTTTAAAATGTACCTGCCTTTACATTAAATTTTATTAAAATCTCTAAGTTTAAAACTACTTCAAAATATGGGTTTTTTTAAATGTTATTAAAGTATTTAGGAAGGAGGCAAAATGTAACAAACAATGGCCACCTTAAGAAATATTATGACTCTAGTATTTTCCATAAAATAGTGTGACCTTGAGTTTACAGTGGTTGGCCCAAGGACAGAAGATGTGCTAAGAGCTTAATAAATACAAAGCCGTACATTTTAAACCTCAGGAGGCTGATTCAGCAACCGGACAAAGCAATTCCACATAAATCTGTCCCAGTGATTCCTTCTTTCCCCACACAAGTACTCCCAGCCACAGAGAAATTCTACATGTAAGCAGAAGAAATGCTGAAGGATTTAGGGATGTCAAAACAGAGTAGGTCCAAACAAGAACATGACAAGGTATGCTGCCTGCCTATTCTAAACAAGTCAAAGAGGCTATTCCCTTCTCAAATGAGATTAATTTGTTTAGAAAGAGGACCAAAAAAAAAAAAAAAATTAAACATTCTAACAGCTTGTTTTTTTTCCTAAATGAATAAAATAATATATAAATTTAATTTAGACAAATAAAGAATTATATTTTATATAAATAAATACTACATAGCATCTGGTAAAAATAAATAAAAGAAAAGAACAGGGGACCAAAGACGTTCCGATCAGCCCACAAAGATGAAGGTAGGCATATTGTGGAGTCTTGGTGGGGCCCTAGGGTACAGGAAAGGTTAGGATCATGGCACACCACAAGGCTCACATGGGTCCCAGTTCTTCGGGCCACCTGGGGCATAAATCTTTTGAGTTTCTTAGGCAAAGCAGTCAGGAAGTTGGTGCTGGCCGGCTCCCTTCACAGCCTGTGGCTCAACAATGATTTAAAACCAATGACAAGTCCTCCACATCACGCAAGTGCTGCCTTCAGGAATAAGGTAAGTTTCCTTACTAATTTCTTTTTTTTTTTTAAGATTTTATTTATTTGACAGAGAGACGCAGCAAGAGAGAGAACACAAGCAGGGTAAGTGGGAGAGAGAGAAGCAGGCTTCCCGCCGAGCAGAGCCCGATGTGGGGCTCGATCCCAGGACCCTGGGATCATGACCTGAGCCAAAGGCAGATGCCTAACGACTGAGCCACCCAGGCACCCCTACTTACTAATTTCTAATACTGAAATCAGGACAAGATCACTTTCAAGTCCACCAGGAATATTTTAGTGATGGAAACAACCCAAACATCACAAGTTCACAGTTAAGAGACCCACCCCACCTCCAGTTCCAAAGAAAACACAAATAAATTTAGAACACAGAGTAACTACAAAATGTCTTAAAAGACAATACTGGAAGTTTTATTAGCATAATTCTTCCAAGCAACAGCTACGTTTTTAAAATGCCATCAGTACATCTTTTTCAACACCTATCAATATTCCATTCCCTTCTATATTTCTCTGTATTAAGCTAGACAACTTTGATGTGCAAGACTCTATAGCACATTTTATTCTTTATGTCTCCTTTAACATACATGCACTATTACATCATTATTGTTACTAAGCACTAAGAAACTGTTCCCACCACTACAGTTAAACTGTGTTCTACTTGATTACCAACGACCACCTAATTGGTAAATCCAAGGGCAACTTCTCACTTATCACCCTCTAATTTTTCTGCAACATCTAATGCCAGTAACTACTTTCCTGCTTCTTAGAACTTTTCTTTCTTTGGCACCCATGACTCAACACTCTCCCAGTTCTCTTCCTACCTTATAGACTATTCAATTCAGCTTCCTGTACCAAATCTACTTCCTCTTCCTGCTACAGAAACAGTCCCCAAAGTTCTGTCCTCAGCCCTCACTTCTCCCACAACAGTTTCTTCCTCCCTGATCTAATCTACTTCCATGGCTTCCCCACCTCTGTCTCCAGTCCCGGCCTCTCACAAGCCCTAGATGTGCACTTCCAGTTGAATACAGTTCAGCTCCACAAATATGTTCCACCTAAAATACCAATATACCCAACCCTTCATCAGGCACCATATCCGCATCTTATTCATCATCTAATCATTCATTCATACATGCATGCACACACACACACACATATACACACTGTCAGTGAGCACTTATGGGGCGAGACGCTATATTAAATGTTTCACGTCATCAACTATTTTAGTCCTCACAAGAGTCCAATAAATGAAATAGTTATCCCCACTTTACAGATGAGGAAACCCAAACAAAGAGATTAAGTAATCTCTTCAAGATCACATAGTTAAAAAGTGGTAGAGTCGGGATTTAAACCAGGCAGTCTGATTTCAAAGACCGTGCTTTGTTTTTTTTTTTTTAAGATTTTATTTATTTATTTGACAGAGAAAGAGACAGCGAGAGAGGGAACACAAACGGGGGAGTGGGAGAGGGAGAAGCAGACTCCCCGCTAAGTGGGGAGCCCAACATGGGGCTCAATCCCAGGACCCTGGGATCAAGACCTGAGCCAAAGACAGATGCTTAACAACTGAGCCACCCAGGCGCCCCATCAAAGATCATGCTTTAAACAACCACGCTATATTACCTCCTGATCAGCCGAAGGCCTGAAACCTGTCCATAGTCAGGCATTATGAACTTAGTCCTGTCACCTCCGGATCTCTCCCATCTGACCTTCTTTTCCATTCTCACTGACATTACTATACTTCAGTCCTCAAATACCACTTATCTTCTCTCAACTTCCCATCTCCCATCTCTTCATATTTCATCTATTTACTTGTCACTCTCTTGCTTAAAAATCATCAGTGGCTCATAGTTCCCCACTGCCTACAGGATAAAGTCAAAACTCTTTCTAGCCTCAGGGCGCCTGGGTGGCTCAGTCGTTAGGCGTCTGCCTTCGGCTCGGGTCATGATCCCAGGGCCTGGGATCAAGTCCCACATCGGGCTCCCTGCTCAGTGGGAAGCCTGCTTCTCCCTCTCCCACTCCCCCTGCTTGTGTTCCCTCTCACTGTCTCTCTAAAAAAAAAAAAAAACAACTCTTTCTAGCCTCACCTACTACCACTCCTCTTCAGAGCCATCATGTTCCAGGTAGAAAGGGCATGTGTCATTCTTTTTGACTGCCTAGCATCTAATCCCCTTCTTATGTCTAGACAATTCCCTACCTCCCAATATAGAAGCTAAAAATGCAAATGGATCCTTTACAGGCCTCCTTTGCAGCTACTTCATGATACCTGACATAGGCCATACCAATTAGATGTGTTATCCCCTGACTGAACTGGAAAGTGGGCACAGAGAACTCTCTCTGGCAGAAAGAACAGCTGCAGGAAGACTGGAGCCCCGGGCTACACTATGTGCACGGCCAGAGGTGTTCCACAGCACAAGTACAATCCCTCCCCTCTGGTGGGAGCAGCATTTCCTTGTGGTTCCTCACTGGAGTGACAAGTATAGTTCCAGACGGATACCATTCAAACCTGGTTTCTCAGCCATCACGACAATTCTGTGAGCTACCAAATATCTTTTTGGCTTCAATCAGTCCGTCCAGCTGTTTCTAAGTAAGTGTCCTAAAGTAGCTATTCAGACAAGTGGAATACCTCGCTCACCTCAAAACATGCCCTTTGCTTTCCTGACTCATATAACCTTGCCCACTGTGTCTTCCATCCAGAATTCTTCTCCATTAGTCAAAATTCTTCCATCTTTTAAGGCCCAGCACAAGTGCTAATTTCCCCATAAAGATAAAAGCAAACATTTAATGAGCACTTTCCAAGCGTCAGGCATTCTCCTTGTCCAATCTTCACAAGAACAGGAGGAGGTAGGTATTAGCATTAACCCTATTTTATAGTTGAAGAAACTGTAGCAAAAACAAACGATGTATATCGCCCAAAGTCACACGGCTAGTGAACAGTGATAGAGCTAGAATTCAAATCCAGGAAATGTGACTGCAGACCCTGCCCTTAACCAGGGAACAGCAAATGACAGACCACGAATCCACTCCAGTCCCCTCAGCCAAATCTGGCTCATGGCATGTCTGTATACACCCATGACCTAAGAACAGTTTCTGCAATTTTAAGTGGCTGGGAGGGGAAAAAAAAAAAAAAAGAATAATATTTCACACTCCATGAATATTATATAAAATTCACAAATTCACATTTCAAAGTCCATGTTATTGAAGCACAGCAACATACTGTCTATGACTGCTTTCTTGCCATAACGGCAGATTTAAGTAGCTGCAACAGAGACAGTATGGCCCAAGAGGGCCACAAAGCCTCAAATATTTATTGTCTGGCCCTTTATGGAAAAAGTTTAAGACCCTTCTTTTGCCCATTATATTACATTGCCTCTTACAAAGCCTTCCTTACTTATTTCCCCCAAGCTGGAATAAATCTTTCCCTTCTCTGTATTTGCATGGCCTTTGCACCTCTCTTGTAACAGGTAATCTATTTTGCTTCGAATTACACTTGACTGATTTTTTTTCCTTGAGCAGACTACAAATTCCTTGAAGGCAGGAAGCAATCTCTTTCCCTCTGCATTCCTCTTGGCGCCTTGCTTATTGTTGGCAGTCAATAAATGCTTGCTGACTTTAAATAAAATATTGCAGTATGAACTTTTTTAAAGAGATTTTCCTAACATGAATATGAATCACAGAAATCACAGACTAGACTCTGTATTGGCAGGATAAGTAATAACAGGCCCCCTCAATCAGGTATATAAATTGGTATGGCCTTTCTGACAGGCAATTCTGCCTTGTGCATCAAATACCTTGAAAGTGTGTTTTTTAGGACTCAGAGCTCCACTGCTGGAAATCTGTCCTAAGGAAATAAGCAGACTAGTGTGCAAAAATGCAATAACAGTAGTCACAAGAGTTGACACTATTTACTGAGTACATCTTACATGCCAGGGACTAAGCTAAGTCCTTTAAATGCAGAACCTCCTACCCTTTAACACTGTGATGAGCCCTATTTTGTAGGTGAGGAAATTAAAACTCAAGAGGTGAAATAATTTGTCAAAAGTTAAGGAATGACAGATTTCTTTTAAGAGGAGCACTATACCTGATTGTAATTCTGCAAATTAATCTTTTCTATATTTACTACTATAATAAGCATGTATTACATATATAATTTTTTAAGGCAGTAAGATAGCACAGAAACCCTACACCTGTCTTTTTTTTTCCTTTGGAAGCTCAGGGAAAAGAAGTCAGAACAGAATAAGCAAATGCCCTTTTTCATTTACTTTGTAAAGTACAATAAAAAGTCACCATTCTGGACTTTGAAACAAGGATAGTATTTCCTCACATGAAACAGTCTTGAGAAATAGCATTGTGGATTCTATGTTTCCCATATAGCATCACTCAGCCAATTTTGCCCTGCTTTCCTAAAACGCCATACTGGTTTTGCCAATATGTAAGTAGACAGAAAATTATGTTGTGACTTGTACTGAATAAAGACTCTGGATATGAAGACAGATTCATCTATAATTATAGCAATTTAGAGATGAAAAGTCCCACCCTGTCTGCAAATCTCCAGGGGTATTACATGACCCCAAATCACTGAGTTTTGGACTATTTTGGATTCAGGCTGTTTTGCCTCTGATCCAAAAACACTAGTCCCAGATCTCCATCTATTATCTACACTGAATTAACACAGTACTACCAAGCTAGATCTATTAAATGCTATGATGACCATGTAAGAACTTCCCAGAGCCACACCTTACCTCTTCTGGCACAATAATTAATGGATACTTGTCCTCAGATAAAAAGTTGAAAATAACCCATACTTTAAAGGCATCTTCTTCTGTAATTAGCAGGGGACTCTTGGTGAGGTTTTTTTTGACACAGAGGGTCCAACACATCCTATTGAATTCAATCTTGTCAAAGTTGTCTTGGACCTAAAAAAGAATTGAGTTAAAATTTCAGTGAAAAAATTCTAATGAATGAGGAAATATTCCAAAATAAGCAGGATAAGCCAAGTAAAACAGATACAGTTTTCCATTTTCACCAATCCAATTAACTAATAACCATTTTCTAAGTACTTGCTTGTGTACCACACTTTCAAAAGCCCTAAGATGTTATATTTAGCCTGACACTAAAGCAACATCTATCTGTCCAAATCACTCACTTGGCACATAAAATACTAGCTTGTCGAATAGTTATTTTTTCACATGTACACGTTCTCTTCTAAATATAACTACCAACCCTGGTACAGAGGAGTGGAGAATATCAATTACTCAGTATGAGCCACATGCAGATATCTCATCTTTACCTATATAGTCAAAGAAGACATTTTCTTTTGAAAAAAAAAAACAAAAACAAAAAACAAACTTTAACTGAAATTCTAAAAAGACAGCCCTGCCATACAGTCATTCAATCATGCATTCAATATTCCCTCAGCATCTATTATGAGCCAAGTACTATGCTACAAATTAAGGATATAAAGATGAAGAACTTGGTCTCTGCTCATAGAATATTCAGTTTATTAGGGAAAACAGAAATGCAATAGACAAATTCTAATATAATACCATGTATAATTCAATAGTTTTTCACTCATTCAACAGATAAAATTTAGACAGTAATTATTATGTCAGGGATAATGCAAAGATACTGAATATAATACTAGCCCATGTCTCCAAGGAAAGCCAAGACAATTACAATATAGTGTGATAAGTACTATAAAAGAGGTAAGCAGAGGGTTCCGGGAACACTGAGGAACTAATCCAATCTTAAGAACTGGGGGACTTGCAGAAAAAGTGACATGACAACAGAGTAGAGTCCTAAAGGATCATTAAATATCAAAGAGTTTATAGTCACTATGGAAAACTGTATGGAGGATCCTCAAAAATTTGTTTTAAAAAATGCCATATGATCCAGCAATTCCACTTTTGGGAATATATCCAAAGGTAACAAAAATGTTAACTCAAAAAAAAATATCTGCACCCCCATGTTCCTAGCAGCATTATTTACCATAGCTAAGATATGAAAACAACGTTAAGTGTCCATTGATAGATGAATGGATAAAGAAGTTGTGCTATATCTCAATCCCAGGACCCGATCAGGACCTGAACCGAAATCAAGAGTCAGACACTTAACCGACTGAGCCATGCAGGCGCCCCTTACAACCTCCATGTTAAAAGCCATATTCTGGGACAAGAAGGAAGATGTACAGGAGAAGGCAGAGTAGGTGGCAGGACCATATGAACAAAGCATTTCTTTTTGGAAAGAGAGAAACAAAGTGTTATGTGTACAGTAAGGAAGAAGTCACCAGCTGACAGCAGGGAGAAATTTCTCTTGACCTCTCCCTAGAATTTGTGGTTGGTACACCAGTTCCCCAGGAATACGAAGATATCCTTTGTGCTCTGCCTTCAGCATCCTGTCTCAGTCTGGCACCATTTCCCACACCCCAATCATACACAATTGATCCCACAAAGGGAAAGCAGTAGCTGCCACAGCAGCTTCTTTTTTCTTTTCTTTTTTTTTTTTCCTTTAACACCATTTATGAAGACTTTTAATGTATGCTTGGCATTTTATATGCAGTTTCTCACTTAAACCTCATATTAGCCTTGTAAGGCCAGATATTTCACCTATTTTACAGATCAGGAAATAGAGAAAAACTGCGTACTTTTACCAAGTTTACAAGGCTTGTAAATATCAGGAAACAGAAGTTCAGAAAAACTGAATACCAAGCTCACATGGCTGGTTAATATCAAAACTAGAGTTTAAATCAAAGCTCAAATGCTGTCTCTTTCCACTCTGCTAAAATGCTTACAGAACTCAGTAGATGGAGGACATCTATGTGATGGAAGACATCTCTACAGGACTAGTTTCATAGGCCACCACCATCAACTCTATCCACCTGCACCCCTAAAAAACACTTTGGGGAAATGACATGTACACAAAAGCATGTAGCCTTACCCTGAAGAATAAGAAGTGATTCTGTGTGGATTATGTGATGAATTATAGGGTTCCTGAGGGGGAGTGGCTAGACTTATGGCTAGAAAAGCAAACATAGACCAAATCACAAACAGCTTCGTAATTTTAAGAAACAGACTATAAGAAACCCCCAACTGAAGGGTTTTAGAGCAGAGAAGGAGAACAGGTCATCGGTTGCCCAGATTAGTACTTTGCAGAAAGATGGTATTTGAGGCAGACCTTGAAGTATATGAAGAATGCAAGGAAAAGTATTACAAAAGACAGGAAAGGAAATGGCATGAGCAAAAGTATGGCAGAAACATCACACCAGCCAGGTTTAGGGAATAGTCACAGGATGGAGTCAAAAACAAGGGAGAAGGAAAGATAAAGTTTTCAGTTATGGCATCTTCAACCTGAAGGTCTGGTAAGATATTTAGATGGAGGTGTCCAAAGACAAACAAAGTGCAACTGCAGCCTAAGAGGAGAGGCAGATCTGTGAATCAACTGTATGCTGATGACGAATGAAGCCATGGCGGTCAATGAGATCACTGACAGGAAACATAAATCAAGAAAAGAGATGGGATCAAAAAACAGAACCTCGGGGCGCCTGGGTGGCTCAGTTGGTTAAGCGGCTGCCTTCGGCTCAGGTCATGATCCCAGGGTCCTGGGATTGAGCCCCGCATCGGGCTCCCTGCTCGGCGGGGAGCCTGCTTCTCCCTCTCCCTCTGCCTGCCTCTCTGCCTACTTGTTCTCTCTCTCTATCTCTCTGTCAAATAAATAAATAAAATATTTAAAAAAAAAAAAAAAACAGAACCTCAGGGGAGATAGACATTTACAAAACAAGAGGAGGAAGAGGAATTATGATGACCGAAGAACAGTCAAAGTGGTAGGAGAACCACAAAGATAAGAAAATTGAGTGAGGAAACTGTTAAGAAAGTTTGATCAATAGTGTCAAATGCTACAGAGATTAAAAAGGAGTTGTTTAAGAAAAGACCACTGGTTTTGCAATTGAGTGCTTACTAGTTACCTTCAAGATAGGCAAGAAATTTGGGTAAAAATCAGATTGCAATGGCATCAGAAACCAGGCAAATTCTCCATAAATTTGCCCAGGAAATAAATAGTGGCTTTTTGATTCATGTCCACTGTATAACTTAATTTTAAGAAACTGTCTGTTTGGCTCATTCCTTTCTCTAAAATTTAATGCACTATTCTTTAGTTTAATCATGCTCAAGGATAAAAACATACTAAATGAAAGCATTTACATATTTTTTAAAAAGTACAAAATGATACGAAAAGCCCACAGCTAACATCGTACACAACAGTGGAAAACTGAGTTGTTCCTCTAGGATCAGGAACAAGGTAAGAATGCCCACTCTCACTACTTGCATTCAACACAATACTGAAAGTCCTAGCCAGAGCAATTAGGCAGGCAGGCAAGCAGGCAAGAAGCAAAAGGAAAAGGAAAAGGAAAAGGAAAAGGAAAGGAAAAGAAAAGAGAAAAGAAAAGAAAAGAAGGAAGGAGGGAGGGAGGGAGGAAGGGAGGAAGGAAGGGGATCCAAATTAGAAAGGAAGAAGTAGGGGCGCCTGGGTGGCTCAGTCGTTAAGCGTCTGCCTTCGGCTCAGGTCATGATCCCAGGGTCCTGGGATCGAGCCCCGCATCGAGCCCCGCATCGAGCCCCGCATCGAGCCCCGCATCGGGCTCCCTGTTCGGCGGAAGGCCTGCTTCTCCCTCTCCCACTCCCTCTGCTTGTGTTCCCTCTCTCGCTGTGTCTCTCTCTGTCAAATAAATAAATAAAATCTTAAAAAAAAAAAAAGAAAGGAAGAAGTAAAATTACCTGTTTGCAGATAACATGCTCTTTCTTTTTTTGTTTGTTTGTTTTGTTTTAAGATTTTATTTATTTATTTGACAGAGAGAGACACAGCGAGAGAGGGAACACAAGCAGAGGGAGCGGGAGAGGGAGAAGCAGGCTTCCCGCGGAGCAGGGAGCCCAGTGCAGGGCTCTATCCCAGGACCCTGGGATCACGACCTGAGCCAAAAGCAGACGCTTAACCATCTGAGCCACCCAGGCACCCCAACATGTTCTTTCTTATAGGTAGAAAACTCTAAAGATTCCGCAAAGAAAACCTGTTAGAACTAATAAAAAAATTTGGCAAAGATGCAGGATACAAATTAACACTTAAAAATCAGTCATGTTTCTAAACACTAACAACAAACACTCTAAAAAAGAAATTTTAAAAATCCCATTTAGCATAGCATCAAAAAGAATAAAATACTTAGGAATAAACTTAGCCAAGGAGGCAAAAGACTTGTACATTGAAAACTACAAAATGTTACTGAAAGAAATTAAAGATGATATAAATAAATGGAAAGACCTCCCATGTTCATGGATTGGAAGACTTACTATTGTTAAAATGTCCCCACTACCAAAGGAATTTACAGATTCAATGCAATCCCAAGAAAATCCCAATGGCATTTTTCTTCCAGAAACAGAAAACATCATGCTGAAATTCACACAGAATCTCAAAGGACCATGAATAGCCAAAATAATCTTAAGAAGAACAAAAGTTGAGGCCTTATACTTCCTAATTTCAAAATATATCACAAAGCTACAGTAATCAAAACAGTATGGTACTAGCTAGCATAAGGAGACATACAGACCAGTAAAACAGAGCCTAGAAATAAACCCACATGTATGCAGCCAAATGATCTTTAACAAGGATGCCAAGACTATACAATGAGGAAAAGATAGTCTCTTCAACAACTGGTGCTAGGAAGACTGAATAGCCATATGCAGCAGAATAAAATGGGCTCTTATCTGACACCATATACAAAAATTAATGCAAAATGGAGTAAAAATCTAAATGTAAGGCCTGAAACTATAAAAATCCTACAAGAAAACACAGGGGAAGAGCTTCATGACATTGGAATAGGCAATGATTCCTTGGATATGATACTTACAGCACAGGCAACAAAAGCAAAAATGGACAACTAAGACTATTTCAAACTTTAAAACTTCTGCACAAAATGAAAGCAATCAATAGAGTTGGACAATGGTGAGCCAGTCCTTGCCTGTCACAGAAGTTACACTCCAGGAGGGTTTTCAGGTATCAAACAATACAACAATAAATAACCATCTACATGATGAAAACTGTGGTAAATGCTACAAAGGGAAAACAGAGGATAGTGTAAGAACACTTTATAGGACAGCAGGTTAGCTCTGGTAAGGGTAGGGTGCTACCTGGAGAAACCTTCCTGAGGAAGTGACAATCAAGCTGAGACCTACAGGATGAGCAGGAATTAGATGCATGTTACGGGTGGAGGAAGACTTACCACAGAGGAAGTGACATGTCTGAAGGCTCTGTGGCAGGAAGGGTCTTGATAATATGAGGAACAGAGAGAAGGCCAACATAACTGCACTGAAGTGAACAAGAAGGGGAGAGAAAGAAAAGGAGGCTGGAGAGGGTGGCAGAGGCCAAATTGAACATGGCCCTGTATGCCATGATAAAGATGTTCGGCTTCACCTAAAAACAACAGCAAGCCATTGAAGGGTATGGGCTCAATATTTAATTCTTGCTTAATTAAAATAAATCTATATATCGAAAAGATCTCAAGGTCTGTTGTAACAATAAAAGGTCTAGAAATCTATGATTCCATACTCCATCTCATCTAAGATTATACACTGCTCAAAATCCCAGTTTATATCACACATAATAAATCAAAAGTCTCACATCTTTTGGAAAACTACTAATGGCTGCCAGTGGTTTCAAGGTATTCAAATGGAAGACAATATCCTAAAAAGAAATGTGTAGAGTTGTTCTCATTTTCAACACATATTTCCTTTTCACTAAAATCCATACAAGATAGCAATGCTATTTATAGACCTCAATTCCAATTCAAAGTAGTAAAAGTATTTACAAAACTAAACTCACATGTTTTCTAAACTAGAATTTTCATCCAAACCAGCTCAAGACTAAAGTTCCTGTGAAACAGAGACAGTTCTCAGAAGACAGGGAAACTGGCCAATTTGATGCTTTGGAAATTGATTATAGAATTTGTTTTCTCAGACAGTATTCATACTCTTCCATCAATAATTCTACTTCAAATAATCTATCCTAAAAAGAGAACTAGAGTCAGATAAAGATTTACCTAGGATAGTCACTATTATTTGTAAGAGTGGGGAAAAAAATAAAAATAAAATATAAGCCTACCAAAAAGGGAATAGCTATAAAGCCACAGGACAAAATTATCGTACAATCACTGAATACCACTTAGCAGCTGAGTGACCTTAGGCAAGTAATGTAACCCAAGGCCCAATCTCTTTGTCTTTAAAATGGTAGTGATGATGGTACTTAACCCATGGAGTTGATATAAAGAATTAATTAGAACATGTGTTTAAAATATTTAGCAGAGGGGCACCTGGGTGGCTCAAGCATCTGACTCTTGATTTCAGCTTAGGTCATGGTATCAGGGTTGTAAGATCGAGCTCCACCTACAGGGAGTCACCTTGAGACTCTCTCATACTTCTCCTGCCCCTCCCCGCCCCTCGTGCATGGTCTCTAAAATAAATAAATCTTTTTAAAAAATTAATGAAATATTCAGCGATCAAAAGGAATGAGGTACCATTACATGCAACAATGTAGATGAATTTTGAAGACATGCTAACTGAAAGAAGGCAGACACAAAAGGCCTCACTCATATCTATGAGTCCAGAATAGGCAAATCCAGACAGAAAGTAGATTAGTGGTTTCTTAGGAGTGTGGAGGAGACTGTGAGTGCTAACAGATACAGTTTTTTTTGAAGGAAGGTGAGGAAAATATTCTAAAATTGACTATGGTGATGGCTGCACAAAAAAGTGACTACACTACGCTACACTGGGTGGCTCAGTGGGTTAAGCGTTGGACTCTTGGTTTCAGCTCAGGCCATGATCTCAGGATCCTGGGACTGAGCCCTGTGTCAGGCTCCCCACTCAGCAGGGAGTCTACCTGTCTCTCTCTCTCTCTGCCCCTCCCCCCACTCACGCTCACTCTCTCTCTAAAATACACAAATAAATCTTTTTTTTTTTTTAAAGATTTTATTTATTTGACAGAGAGAGACACAGCGAGAGAGAGAGCACAAGCAGGGGGAGTGGGAGAGGGAGAAGCCGGCTTCCGCTGAGCAGGGAGCCTGATGCAGGGCTCGATCCCAGGACCCTGGGATCATGACCTGAGCTGAAGGCAGACGCTTAACGACTGAGCCACCCAGGCGTCCCCCCCGCCTTTTTTTTTTTAAGTGACTAGGATGCCTGGGTGGCTCAGTCATTTAAACGTTCAGGTCATGATCCCAAGGTCCTGGGATCGAGTCCCACATCAGGCTCCCTGCTCAGCGGCGAGTCTGCTTCTCCCTCTGCCTGCCGCTCCCTGTTTGTGCACACTCTCTCTGACAAATAAATAAATAAAATCTTAAAAAAAAAAGTGGTTATAGCAAGAACCGCTGAATTATACACTTCAAATAATTAAATTGCATGACATGTGAATATCTCAATAAGGCTTTTATTTTAAAAAACAGTATTTCTTTAAACTATATCACTCTTAGACTTATATTGCTGGCCACAGTACTCAATGGGCATGAAAGCAACCAGTTTTCAGCATTTAACCTCTTTTTTCACCAGAAGTTTTTAGTGCTGGGCACCTGGGTGGCTCAGTCGATTAAATGTCCAACTCCTGATTTCCGCTCAGGTCATGATCTCAGTGTCGTGAGATACAGCCTCATGTCGGGCTCTGCACTGGGCATGGCACCTGTTTAAGATTCTCTCCCTCTCTCTCTCTGTCCCTCTCCAACCACCCCCCACCTCAAACGCATGCTCTCCCTCTCTCAAAAAATTAAAATTAAAAAAAAAGTTTTTAGTGCTGCATAACTTCACAAAGATGATGAAAATGTAGAGTCCAACTGAGCCATTGTGCCAAAATAATACTATATAACTCTTAAGCAACAATGAAAGAAAAAATAACATAGGCTAAAGGACAATAAAAAGAACTGTACAAAAACATGGTTTTGGGTAGTTAAGAGCATTATGACTTTCTATAAATGACAGTTGTTAGGCACCCATTTGAAGACATTTTGATTGCTGATGGTATAAGGATTCGAATAACAGAATTTGAAACCTCATTTTATGGAAGAACTAGAACTGATGTGACCAGCAAGCATTTGGTATGTCAGCCTAGGAAAACAGAATGCAGAGGCTACTAACCTCTAGAGAAAGGACATTATATTGAACTGAAAGGTTTCTTTTTGTTCTTTTTCCATGTGTATGTATGTTTCCAAAAAGCCAAAAAGCCAAAAAGAAAAGGATTGTGCTAGAAAAGTGGCAGATGTCCCAATGAGGACTTGGCATCTTGCCAATGGATTATTGGTTTTAGTCATAATAGCACAGACTAACCCTTAACATGTGGAATCAGGAAAAAAGAACTGACAATGATTCAGACCCAAAAGTCTAACAGGCTATTAAATCCCAATGAAAGAATTAGATTGCCACATAAATATGCTAAAGCAGAACTAGCTTTTGATGTAGTGTATTGGGGCTCAGTAGTAAAAAGGTAACAATATACTGCTTTCTTCAAGTATTCACTGTCAGATAATTCAGGTATAAGGTCTCTTTGCAAAAAAAGAGAGGGGAGGTTCACAAAAACATTCTTCCTAAATGTTTACAGAATTCTATTCTTTACCAAAGAAGGACTTTAACAAACAAGCAAAAAAATAAAAAAAGTTAACACTCGGGGAAGGCAAAATATTTGATACAAGAACACAGGCATATTAATCATTTGATGTCTCAGGAAAGCTGAAAATAAGTTCTATCAATGTGAAGAACAACAGGAATATGACTATCTCTGAAGAAGCAAATACAGAAATCAAATGGAAAAATTACTTTTTAGAAAGTGAATTTCAACATGATTTATCTCTTAGTCCCAAAACCCCTTCAGAATAATTCTCCTAGGCAAAGGCAAAAAACCTCTAAAACCACCTGGGGAAAAAGTGATAAGAACGAACACTAAAGAACACCAGATACTGGGGCACCTGGGTGGCTCAGTCGTTAAGAGTCTGCCTTCGGCTCAGGTCATGATCTCCGGGTCCTGGGATCCATCCCCGCATCGGGCTCCCTACTCAGTGGGAAGCCTGCTTCTCCCTCTCCCACTCCCCTGCTTGTGTTCCCTCTATTGCTGTGTCTCTCTCTGTCAAATAAATAAATAAAAATCTTTATTAAAAAAAAACACACCAGGGGCACCTGGGTGGCTCAGTTGGTTAAGCGACTGCCTTCGGCTCAGGTCATGATCCTGGAGTCCCAGGATCGAGTCCCACATTGGGCTCCCTGCTCAGCGGGGGGTCTGCTTCTCCCTCTGACCCTCTTCCCTCTCGTGCTCTCTGTCTCTCATTCTCTCTCTCTCAAATAAATAAATAAAATCTTAAAAAAAAAAAAAACACCAGATACCAATTAAGAGAAAAGACTCATCTTTTTTTTTTTTTTTTTAAAGATTTTATTTATTTATTTGACAGAGAGAGACCCAGTGAGAGAGGGAACACAAGCAGGGGGAGTGGGAGAGGGAGAAGCAGGCTTCCCGCCGAGCACGGAGCCCGATGTGGGGCTCGATCCCAGGACGCTGAGATCACGACCTGAGCCGAAGGCAGACGCTTAACGACTGAGCCACCCAGGTGCCCCCGAGAAAAGACTCATCTTAAAACTTTTGAGAAAAAACCTAAGAGAACTAGAGGCTGACAGAGTTTGAGATTTGTCAGAATAGCTTTTAAGCCACTTTCCCCTTCCCCTATATACCCAATAACTAGAAAAACAATAATTCTAAAAGGAAGTAATTAATCCCTCAACAGTACAGTTAAAAGAACACTGATCTAGAAATTAAACGGCTTAGGTTTAAAATCTAACCCTTATTTGTTAGGCAACCTTATGCTCTGTTTCCTCCTGAGTTAAATGGGAAGAAGAATTCCAGTTATGCATTGCAGGATTAACATAAGGATCAAATGAGATAGTGTGTGTGATATATAGATATACATATGTATATGACACACACAGATATGTATATCACATCTTGCAAATTTAGTCATTATTTTCTATTTCTTTTGCATAACCGATTACAATCTCTAAACTTTATGTTAACATTCTCCAGTCACTATTGGCACTTTTTCAACCACGTTTCAAAACAAGGCACTAATCTTTGCTCAGTTTAAACCGACACCATGGAAACCTTGGCTGCTTTATTTGGATTGGAGGACTGGCAAAATTCCACTCCAGGTGGCTAAGCAATAATGTAAACAAGAACTTACTGTTTCATCATATCCTCACTCATTTTGTGAATAAGTTTTTCTCCAAACTTAGTGGCTTATTTTGAACTTTTTAAATACTGCTATATTTTCTCCCCAAATTATAAAACTTTAAAATGCCTAAATACTAAAACAAAAAAAAAACATTTTAAAACTTAAAGTTCAAGATATTTAACAAAAGTTACACCAAGGAGAACAAAATACAGTATTAGAGTACAGCACTTTGAGATATGAAACCATGTTTCCCTATCCACTGGCCCACCCCACACAAATTTTAGCACTGAAAAGGCAATTTTCAGATTTCTGAATATCTCCCAGTATGTTCTATATTTTAATAACAGACATAATTCTGCTCATTGTCTTTTAATTTAGGGGTGGGGGGTGGAAGGCAGAAGGAGAGGGAGAGAATCTTAGGCAGGCTCCACACCCAGTGCAGACCCCAAGGCAGGGCTCCATCTCAGAACCCTGAGATCATGACCTGAGCCAAAATCAAGAGTTGGGACGCTTAACTGACTGAGCAACAGGCACCCCTGATTGTCTTTAATTTTTAAGATTAAACACACTCACACAGCAGGTCATCAAGTATTTGTGGAATTTAAGATATATTTATTTATAATACAACTACAGAACACAAATGAGCTACCTCATCAATGAACAGAACAGCACCCAGGAAAAACTCCAGAAAATAGTACAGCATCATACTATGAAGTTTTGAGACCTCACAAATCAGTTTCTGTATAATTTGATTAAAACATTTTTTAATGATTTTATTTATATGAGAAGAGACAATGAGCGAGCGAGAGAGAGAGAAAGAGAGAGACAGCACAAACAGGGGGAGGAGCCGAGAGAGAGGGAGAAGCAGACTCCCTGCTAAGCAGGGAGCCTGATACGGGGCTCAATCCTGAGATCAGGACCCGAGCCGAAGGCAGATGCTTAACCAACTGAGCCACCCAGGCACCCCTAAACATTTTTTATTGAAATATAATTCACATACCATAAAATTTGCACTTCAACTCAATAGTTTTTAATATATTCATAAAGTTTTCCACCACCATCACTATCTAATTCTAGAATATTTTCATCATCCCAAAAAGAAACCACAAGCCCACTGGTAGTTACTCACCATTCCCACCTCCCCTCAACCTCTGTCAACCACTAATCTACTTTTTATCTCTATATGTTTGCCTATTTGGGGCATTTCATATAAATGGAATCACACAATTTGTGGCTTCTGTGAGTCTTACTAAGTCTTGCATTTCATTATGGTATGATTTCTCTTTTTTCCCTAATTATTAGGCATGATCAAAGCAATGTTATCATCTCTGCAGGGAATACTTAAACATATAACACATATACACAGAAAACAAACACAAAGAGCAGAAAATTGTATTGTGAGGCTAATGTGGAATAACAGACATGGGTACAAAGAATACTACAAAAATGAACACACTGTAATCTTGACAACCTTTGCAATAAAATTTCTGAAAAACATGCGATTTTTTATTTTTTTAAGATTTTATTTATTTATTTGACAGAGAGAGAGAGAGAGCACAAGCAGGGGGAGCGGCAGTCAGAGGGAGAGGGAGAAGCAGGCTCCCCACTGAACAGGGAGCCCTATGCAGGGCTCGATCCCAGGCCCCTGGGACCATGACCTGAGCCGAAGGCAGACGCTTAATGACTGAGCCACCCAGGCACCCCTAAAACATGAGATTTTTTTAAAGAATCCTCATCAACACTTTGACATTTTCCAAACCACTAACTTATTATCATAAATTTTAATTACCATACCTATTACAAAGACACTAAACTATAAAAAAAATGTATACATATACAGCAATAAAAATCCAAAGAATCCATAGAAAAAAGTATGTAAATAGTTGTGGTGGTATTTAGGTGATGGAATAATATAGTTTTTAAATGTTTTTTTAAGCTTATTTATATAAGTCATCTCTACACCCAACGTGGGGCTCAAACCCACAACCCCAAGATCAAGAGTCACATGCTCCTCTGACTTAGCCAGCCAGGTGCCCCTAAATGTATTTTACTTTTAATTTTAAAGTATTATCATTGTCACTTTTGAAAGGCATTTTTAAAATATACCCAAAAGTTTCATGCTTGGTGTTAGAAATAGGCAAAAGCAGGAATTTCTCAGCCATTCATGTGAATATATGATTACTTTCATATCTAAACTAAGTGTACACAAAATGGAAAAATGACACCAATATATCACTCGGTTAAAAAAACAATTTGAAGAACTTTATATATAGCATGATCTTAATATGGAAACAAAACACTATGTATTATGTAGAGGTGTGTCTGCATGTACACATTTAAAAAGATCTGCAAAGATATTCACCAAACTGTTAAGAGTGGTTACTCCTAGAGAGTGAGACTAGAAGAGTAAAGAGACATTCACTTTTTATTTCATCTATTTTTGTATTAATTGCCTATTTAATAAGCATATGCAAACTTTCATAATTTTTTTTTAAGATTTTATTTATTTGCGAGAGAGACAATGAGAGAGAGACAGAGAGCATGAGAGGGAGGAGGGTCAGAGGGAGAAGCAGACTCCCTGCTGAGCAGGGAGCCTGATGTGGGACTCGATCCCGGGACTCCAGGATCATGACCTGAGCCGAAGGCAGTCGCTTAACCAACTGAGCCACCCAGGCGCCCCACTTTCATAATTTTTAATGACCAATTTTTTAAATTATTTGAAGGCGCCATCAGTTTAGATTATTTTCTCCTAAAAAGAAATAGAAGTACATTAAATTCAACACCTTCTTGTGTCAATTTTTAGTTATCCAAACCAAAAGAGAAACTGAACATGGCAGCAATGCCAATAGGTTATATTTGGCTTCCAAACACAAAATAGGTTTTTGCAGCATCTTTACTCATAATATACCCCAGAGGAAGCATCTGAGTGATACCCTGAAAAGTCCATGATGAAAACTTTGCTGTACAACAGCTATTTAGTAAAGATAATTAACATCACCTTTGGTATTCACATCTTACCCTAACATACCCATGCTTTAACAATCATTGCCAGTACATGTGGAACAGAATTTAAAAAGAAAAAAAAAAGCACTCTGAGAAGACATTATAGACTAATACAAAATACAGCTCTTAATTTCAAAAAATGAGCCAAGTTGTAAAATACCAAACCAAGTTTTAGAAGACTGTGGAGAAGAGGAAGAAATAGGAAATGTCAGTCTCCCATTTCTTTTTTTCCTTTCTTTAATCTTTTTTTTTTTAATGTTTTATTTATTTATTCATGAAAGTCAGAGAGAGAGAGAGAGAGGCAGAGGCAGAGGGAGAAGCAGGCTCCCTGCCTAGCAGGGAGCCCGATGCGGGACTCGATCCCAGGACCCCGGGATCATGACCTGAGCCGAAGGCAGACGCTTAACCATCTGAGCCACCCAGGCGCCCCTCTTTCTTTCCTTTCTGATTTATCCTCCTGATGCCTCACACCTGAACTCCTTAGTGAACTCACCAGCAAGGGGCTCTGGGGTCCACTTGAAATGTGCAAATCAAACAACGCTGTAAGCAAGAAGACATTAGAAGCATACCTTTTCCAAAATGAACTTGTTTAAATACGGCATGTAGCCCTGATTGGAGACGGGCCCCTCATCATCATCCCTGAAGTGCTCTTCAAGGGCAACAGGGTCATGTGGAACCTTCAGCACCGTGCACAGGTTATGGGAAAGGACCTAAGGGGGAAAGAAAGTAGTTTATTTTATTTTTTTTTAATTGGGGGTGCACCATTCCTGGAAGTACTGCAATAACCAGGTCGATGCGCGGAGTGGACGGAGCAAGCTCCTATTCCATCTCCCGGCTCCAAAAATCCATTTACTATATTGTCCTCAGATAGAGGACGTATCAGATACTAAACTGATAAGAACAGATACTACACTTGATCTTAGCCAAAAGGCCGAGAAGCAATAAGAAAGTAGTTTAAAGGCATCCGCTCACCAACACATGGCAGCTTCACTGTCTGAACACAACTGGCTGCTCCCTGCCCTAGGGAGAGAAAGATGGAGAATAAGCTAACAAATATGGGGTGAGTACTACTTGGCTGCCTGCTCCTCACTTGGTTGTTACCTCAGTCCCTCCCCAGTTCTGATTCACTTCAAACAAGTCTCTTTTACATGCCTACAATGAGCTGGCTCCATGCAAGATCTGTGACTCTACACAGGAATAAAGGGAACGACATAGGGAACTCAGTCCATGAGACTGCAATAACACTGTCTGGTGACAGACGGTAGCTATCCTTGTGGTGAGCACAGCATAACGTATAGAGAAGTTGAATCACTATGTTGTACACCTGAAGCTAATGTACACCGTGTGTCAACTATACTTAAAAAAAATGCTTAAGTATCTGTGACTATAATATTCCTTACAATTTTTTATTACTTGGCCCACATTAGAAAGAAAAAAGTGGTGAAGTACCAAGAGGATGTTTTCAAAATTAAACTTCTCCCCAAGTAGAGCAGTGTCAGTCAGTTAGAGCTGTAAGGGAAAGAACATGGAACTGGGCAGCTGCAGCCGAAGGTTCTGGACAAAGTGACTGACCAGGGCCAATCACACCTCTCTGGGCTCCGGTGTTCTCACTTGGTTCAATACAAAGGGCCAAGTTAATATACAAAGGTACCAAATACTAATTAGCAATCTCTAAGTGTCCAAATATCTCTAAAATTCTAGGATACTGGGCTAAGTTTTCAGCATGAATCTAAAAGAACATAAACATAAAAGCAGAAAAGAAATCAAGGGCCTGGTTTAGAAAAAGGAGAAAAATTAATTGCAAAAATATCTCAGATTTGCATTCCGTATATAAAGCATTACTGGTTTTGGCATAACCTGAGTGCATACTTTAACACTCAGGCAGTTCAATTAGCAGTCTGGGGGGTCTGTGAGTACTAATCTCATTTTATATTAAATGAAAATTTTAGAGTAAAACTTAAACCCCTCCCATTTCATTTGTGCATTCTAAACAGGTCAATTACATAGCTCAGGCTGTACTTGCTTTAAGAGAATCTTACCAGATGTTAAATCCCAGGTTAAAATACTCCCTACTTTTCTCAGCCCTACACATTTAATCACTTGAAGAACCACATTCATCTCAATGAAACTTTCAATGCCACTTTTTCCTGCATATACACACTTCAGTTAGGATTTTTTTAAGATTAAAAAAAGTAACCTATAAAAAGAATATTTGCATATCTTCTCTTTATATTTGTTTTGTTTCTCAAAGCTTCATTTATGTGGAGATCCTTTTCTACATGCTCTACTGGTTTTAAGGAAGTAAGTAAAGTAAAGGAAGTAAATTCACAAATGGTTATAAATGAAGTAATGAAGACTTTTATCAGCCCCTACAAAGCAGGCTGTGTTTCTCAAGCAAAATCTCTATTTGCCAATAGCAGAGCACATGAAAAGAGCGTGGTAGAGCTCTTGCTGAAGAATCCTGCACCACAGTCGGCAAAAACCTAAATAGATATTTCCTTTCTCTATTTACCTAGTACAACTTATGGAGTAATTATCTTCTTCCAAAGAGGTTTTGTGAGGATCAACTGCAAGAACGTAAAGTGCTTAAAACCTGTAATGTACTATAGAAATATGAGTTTGGAGAAATAAGGAGCAATTTTCTCAGCTAAGGCTCAAAGGTCATTCAAATCTGAAATCATTTAGGACTTTAATCAACTAAAAATTCCTAACCACTGGTTAAATTATGATGCATTCATAAAACATTAAGAACAATAAGGAAGCTCACTGTGTGGTGGTCTGAAAAGATCTCCAAGATAAGTTAAGTGAAAAAAGCAATACGCTTAAGATTGTTTAGTGTGCCATCTTTTATATAAAAGAAAAAGAAAGAGGGCACCCGGGTGGCTCAGTCGTTAAGTGTCTGCCGCCAGCTCAGGTAATGATCCCAGGGTCCTGGGATCGAGCACCACATCAGGCTCCCTTCTCCGCAGGAAGCCTGCTTCTCCCTCTCCCACTCCCCCTGCTTGTGTTCCCTCTCTCGCTATGTCTCTCTCTGTCAAATAAATAAAATCTTTAAAAAAAAAAAAAGAAAGAAAGAAAGAAAAAATAAGAAACTCTAGCAGAGGGGCATCTGGGGGGCTCAGTCGTTAAGCCTCTGCCTTCGGCTCAGATCATGATCCCAGGGTCCTGGGATCAAACCCCACATTGGGCTCCTTGATCAGCAGGGAGTCTGCTTCTCCCTCTGCCTGCCACTCCCCCTGCTTGTGCATGCTCTCTCTCTCTCTGACAAATAAATAAATCTTAAAAATAAATAAATAAATAAAGGTTTTATTTCTTAAAAACTCTAGCAGATTATATAAGAAACTAATAACAGTAGGGGAAAGATTACCTTGGTGGTAGACCTGAGGTACACTTTTCACTGCACCTCCCCTTTTTCTTAAGTTTGAAAAAAATTTTACCTATTCAAAAATGTTCTACCTATTTAAAAAATTAAACATGTATTTTTAAAAAGGGGCTGACCTAAGATCACACAGCTAAATCAATTTATCTTCAAAGTCTCTATTTTTTGTTTTACATTAATCTACTCTCTAGAGATAGGTATAAGAGGAAGGCATATTCCACAGGAATGTACCGTGATTAACAGATGAGTGAGATGTAAGGACAATCAATGAGTTCAGAAAAGAGAAACAATGTGTGTTAAAGTGACTTCATAGAGGAAGTGAAATGTAACCTAGGCCTTAAAATAAGGAGGGCTTTTTGGACAGGAAAGGGCAATTGGCAGGCTTTCAGATAGGGGAATAACATGAGAAATGTAGCTGATTAATGCAAACTCCTCAGGGTACAAAAAGGAGACACCAATCTCTCCCACACCCCTCTTTCTCTACCTTCAGGTTTCATAGATCTGCCAACTAAAGTCCTGGAAGGGGCTTTGGATGCCATATTGTCATACTCATCTTATAGATGGTGAGTACTCGCGCAAAGAGATAAAATTTGTTTCGTTTTTTTTAACTAATTTACTTAGCAGAACTGAGACTAGAATTCAGGTTTTGTAATCCCTGGTCCAACACTCTCTAGTAATAAGAAACATCATGGGGGCACCTGGGTGGCTCAGTCGTTAAGCGTCTGCCTTCGGCTCAGGTCATGATCCCAGGGTCCTGGGATCGAGCCCCACATCAGGCTCCCTGTTCCTCGGGGAGCCTGCTTCTCCTCTCCCACTCCCCCTGCTTGTGTTCCCTCTCTCACTGTGTCTCTCTCTGTCAAATAAATAAAATCTTTAAAAAAAGGAAAAAAAAGAAACATCATGGTTTTAGTTCTCTAAAGTCAACAATGCTCTTTGTATGTGTAGGTGCTTAGTTCAATTCATTGATCCAAGAAGATTTAGATTTGAACTCTAGACTTGGACAATTAAACAGCATTTGTGTTAAAGAGAGGAATAGCTGAACTCAATGACAATTTTCTTAACCGCCTTTATCTTTATTTATTTAAACAAACTGTGAGGGAGACAACACTTAATAGTAATAAGGACCCTAGAGGAGATCTGAGTGCCAGCCCTGCTCATGCAGTCTGTTCCTGTTCAGTGGTTTGCCACTTACCATTTTATAATGGTTTAATGTTTTGCTACCTATTTGCTCAGTCTCAGCATCCTCACTGCAGAATAAGGTGTTAAAAACTCCTTCTAAAAAAAAATTTTTTAAAGCCCAATCCTTAACTGTCAACCCAAACTCATTTTATGAATTCAGCAAGAGCTATAATTCGATCATAAATTCAGCTTTTTTCATTGTTAATATGGCCTAGAATAGGGAAGTCTTCATCAAACAAAAAAACTGAATAATAGATAACTGAAAAGATTTTGTTACTAAAAGAGATTAAAAAAAAGTGTGCTATTGGGGCGCCTGGGTGGCTCAGTTGATTAAGCGACTGCCTTCGGCTCAGGTCATGATCCTGGAGTCCCGGGATCGAGTCCCACATCGGGCTCCCTGCTCAGCGGGGGGTCTGCTTCTCCCTCTGACCCTCTTCCCTCTCGTGCTCTCTGTCTCTCATTCTCTCTCTCAAATAAATAAATAAAATCTTTAAAAAAAAAGTGTGCTATCTTTAAAACTTTTCAAAAATTTTTATCAGCATAAATAAATAAAATCTTTTTAAAAGGTGGGGGGGGTGCACCTGGGTGGCTCAGTCTGTTAAGCATCTGCCTTCGGCTCAGGTCATGATCTCAGGGTACCTGGGATCGAGCCCTGCATTGGGCTCCCTGCTCAGTGGAGTCTGCTTCTCCTGCCCCTGCTCTTGTGCTCCCTCTCTTTCTCTCTCAAATAAATAAATAAAATCTTAAAAAAAAAATTTATCAGCAATTTTTAAAAGCCTAAACATTATCTCAATTTTTTTAATAAAAAATAAAATGTATAAA
Source organism: Neomonachus schauinslandi (assembly GCF_002201575.2). Taxonomy (NCBI): domain Eukaryota; kingdom Metazoa; phylum Chordata; class Mammalia; order Carnivora; family Phocidae; genus Neomonachus; species Neomonachus schauinslandi. The sequence continues at coordinate 46,901,147 of NC_058413.1, forward strand.
GAAACCAAAATCTTGAAGGACAGAATATAAACTATTAACAAGAAGTAAACACTCTATATGCTTGTACAGTAGTTTATGCTTTTTAGAGTAGACTTGCATCATCCATTAGTTGGTTTTAGTCTCACCCCTGGGAAAAGTAGGTATTATTGCTATTTTACAGATGAAGAGGCTGAGTCAGAGATTAGGAGATGTGCCTCAAATCACAGAATTTTATGTGTAGTGAAACTGGGACTAGAACTCAAGCCTCCTGCTCTGATGCCCTTTCCACATTTGCCACTTTCCCTCTCTTTCTGGAAGAACAGAGAGCCCTATGACCCTATGGCGATGCATGCACGTTGTAGATAAGGTGCAGTGATGGCTTGGTGCTTCCCTAGCCCTACCTAGACAGTACTCCAGGACCCAGTAAGATAGCTGGCACTATTTTGTGGAGCCGAGTTAAATCCAGGGGCAAAGAACTACATATGCCTAGAACTCTGGGACCATTCTCTCTCTCAGGGAGCCCCCATCTCCTAGCACCCACCTTTGGGGGAACCAGTTCCAAGAGGCGCTAGTCTCTCCAGATGAGGAAGCTGGAAAGCAGATCAGGACAAAAGCAATCAGGAGGAGAGGCCTGCAAGTGCTTGATTTGTATAAGGACTGCCCCTGAATCACTCTAATCAGAATGTTTGCAAGTTTCTCAAAAAAGTTGAATGTATCCCACTTCAAATGTCTGCTCCTCCAAAGGCCATTCTTTTAGCGCCCACATGATTGCCTAAGCAACTTTGCTCTCATTCCCCTGATTTGAAGAATAAACTATTGTTACTACAATAAAAGATCCATATCCATGCCAACAACCCATGTCTCCAGTTCTTTCATAACTATCTACTATTGCCTCTGCAGGGTCTTTGCTGACAAGAGATGACTAATTAGCTGCATGAGCCCTGTTCGTTGGTCTGTTCCTGTTCAGTGGTTTGCCATTTACCCTTTTTAAGCACTTTACTCCAACTATCATGAAAACAAAATCAAGGATGATAAACGACTAATCAGTGTTTTAACACACATGAGTGCATAATGTTTACCCTCCTCCCTCCCAAAGATTTAGCGATTATAAAGGTTCTCTGAAATGTGCCCCACCCCCCCCCCCAACAAGTCACACAGTTTCCCTTTACAGGATGTGCGTAATGGGCAACTTCAACACTGAAGAAAAGGGGGGTGGGGATCTCTATTCCAACAAGCTTATCTGAACCAACACAATTATAGAATTATAATTCATAATAAGCAATCTTTAAAAAAAAAAAAACACATGAAAATTCCTGCCTGATTTATAAAATTTCAAGCTAATGGCGAATTACCAGAAAACTCTTCCTAACAATGAACCAGAATGACCAATTTCCTACCAGTATTATGCCCTGCCTTAAGAGCATTGTCTTAATAGAAGTCCTGCCCCTTACCACATAGAGTCATTTTCCCTTTCCTGGCAATATCCTTTCATCCTGCTTATCACTGTTTAAGTCTCACTTGCTTTCTCTTAAATTATCTTCATTGTATTCAGCCTCAGAAATCTCCAAGTCAATGTTGACTTAGTCCCTAAATGCAATCACCATCCTAGACACTTTTACTAAATTAATCTTTTTGTTTTTAAGATTTTATTTATTTATTCATTTGACAGAGAGAGAACACAAGTAGGCAGAGCAGCAGGCAGAGGGAGAGGGAGAAGCAGGCTCCCCGCCGAGCAGGGAGCCCGATGCGGGGCTCGATCCCAGGACCCTGGGATCATGACCTGAGCCAAAGGCGACGCTTAAACGACAGAGCCACCCAGGCACCCCTTACCAAACTAATCTTAAAGTGCCGCTTATAACACATTATTCCCGCATCTAAAATTCATCCAAAGCCTACAGAAGTAAAAACCAAGTAAGTATCTCAGCCCTGTATTGAAATCACTCAACAGGTCAGGCCCTCTTTAGCTTTCTAGCATTTCTTCCTACCCCTCTGTACCAACCATACAAATCCCACCAAACAAGTTCACTCACTGCACCACACACAAACCCTGTACCACACCCCCTCCCTCCAGGCCTTTGCTCCAACCACCCCTACACCTCCATTTCTACCCACCATAAATGCTATCCCCTTCAGAAGCCTCCACCACCCAAAATCAAGATGGCCCTTCCTCACTCTGCATTTCCCAAGCACTCTGTACTTTCTATTTTACACTACCACAAACGATTTTTCTCTCCCAAGATCGTAAATTTCTGAAAGGCCCATGTCTTATCTATCCTGGCACTCCCACAGTACCTCACATGCTACCCAGGAGGCAGAAGGCTTTCAATAAATGCTGAAGGAATTCTTTCTAAAAATTCTCTTTTAACATTAAAACTGTAATATTTTAACGACAACAATCTTAGGAAATATCCTACTCCTGTCTCCTATTTCACAGATAAAAAGACTGGGGCCTGAGACTTGGCCTAAGTCAAACACTGATTAGTAACAAAACAGGGATGAGAACCCAAGTCTCCTATCTGCCTGTCCCACAACAATGGGGTGCCAGAAACATTCCCTTCTGCCTAGTTACATCCTTCAAGACTGGGTCATTCTCCATAAACTCTAGGAAACCTTTACTGGCCCTCCTGTCCACTGAACTCCTACTCAGCATTTAAATGAATTGTTTCATATGCCAGTATCTCAAATACCTAGCTGCAGCTCAGCAAGGGAGGGAACCCTGCCTAATAGTTGTATTCCATATGTTTCACAGAGACTACTAGTAGGAGTGTAACACTTAAGGACAGATTAAGGCAGGATATCTAACTCAAAACCACCTGTTGTGATGTTGTCTACAGACTATATGCCATTAAACTACCTACAGTAAATGCCACTGGATTTCATTCTAAATGACCACCTTTAATAAGTTATTTCAGGCAATTAATCAACTTAGCCCTCTTCAGAAATCAAACAGAAAATATCAATAAATTTGACGACAAAATTTTTTTAAATTTCCCTTTAAAAAGAGATACCACAAAGAAACAAAAAAAGGCTGATAGCTCCAATATTCAAATTACTCTTCTAAATTAAAGATGAGAACCTAATTAAAAAAATGGACAATGGACATAAATGGGAAATTTGTAAAAGAAACTGATGGCTAATAAATATAGAAAAAGATGCTTAACCTCACCAGTAATCAAAATAATGCAAACTAAAAGAGCGGTTTCTTTTTCCTTGAGTAACAATACCTGATGTTTGAACAGATATAGGGGAGTGAAGATAGCCACCACCCAACACTGGAGAAGGAATAGAGAAGGTTTTCTCCATCACTACTGACATTTTGGACCAGATAATTCTTTTTTTTTTTTAAATAGACTCCATGCCCAGCATAGAGCCCAACACAGGCTTGAACTCATGACCCTGAGATCAAGACCTGAGCTGAGACCAAGAGTCAGACACTTAACTGACTGAGCAGCCCAGGCGCCCCTAGACCAGATAATTCTTTGTTTAGCAAGCAGGGGGAGGTGCGTCCTATGCATTACAGGATGTTTAGCAGCATCCCTGGCTGAAAACATCTAAACGTCTCAAATATCTAAGAATAGGAAAATGGTTAAATAAAACATGGTGCATCAACACAGTGAAATAGTTCATAGCCATTATTAAGAATGTTGTCTGTATCTATGAGCAGTGATATGGAAAGATGACCCTAATACCTCTTTAAGAAAATAGGTTACAGAGGCACCTGGGTGGCTCAGTCGGTTAAGCGTCTGCCTTTGACTCAGGTCATGATCCCACAGTCCTGGGATCGAGCCCCACATCAGGCTCCCTGCTCAGTTGGGAGTCTGCTTCTCCCTCTCCTGCCTCCCCTGCTTCTTATCTCTCTCTCTTTCTGTCAAGTAAATAAAATCTTAAAAAAAAAAAGATTATAAAAGCATATGAAATACAGTCCCATTTATATAAAAGGATATATATGTTTGTGTATATACAACTGTGTGCATGCATATGTGTATGTGTACAGAGCAAGGAGAGGGAGGAAAAGGGGTGGAAGAGAGAAAAGATGTTAGAAAGACATTCACTGAAAAGTTAACTGCATCCGCCCTTGGTGGTGGAATTTTGGGTACTTTTACCTTTGCCTCTATACTTCAATGCGTTGTTTAAATATTCTATGTATTATCTTTATAATCAGAAAAAGTGAAGGTTTATATTTATGGAAAATTTAAAAATTAAATATGTCTGGGGGTTCCAGCTGGAGAACACCAATGAAATTACAAAATATGAAGAGATCACTGTAAGAATATAGAGTGGATGAAACTAACTCAGTTCAGTCATCCACAAAGAACTGTGCTTTGCCATGCCTCCTGAAGAAGCCACACGATGGGCAACAAAGTCTCCCAATCTGGGACAACTTCCTTATGTTCCAGTCTCCCACTGGACTATAGCATAAACAAATGTCTTTAAGAAGATAAATCATGTATAAAAAGATTTAACTCCAATAAGTGTCTGCACCTATCTCTCCCACTACTTTGTAAGTTCCATAAAGGGAAGGTCTACATTTTATCCAACTGTGTCATACCAAAACCTAATAAAGTGCCTGATGTTCAACAAATGTTTGCTAAATGAGCCCTATTTAAGAATTTTCTTATCTCTCTCTTTAATTTAGTTTGCTTCTCCATCATCTTTATCTAGATCTAGGTCTTGAATTTACTTCACTGTATTACCACTATATTCCACTGGAGAGAATTTTTGTTTAACTGGAATCTCTAATTCAGATCACTTTTAGAGTAAAAACCAATGCCTCCATTAGTTATTCACACCACCAGAACTAGCAGACGTAACTCATCTGAACTGAGGTCTAGAAAAGCAATCCAGTTCCTCAAAATTCGAGTAGAGATTTTTGAGGAAGGGACTCAGTAAGAATTAACAAGTGTGAGATAGAACTCTGTAACAGAAGAAAGAAAAATTAGGTAGTTCAATTTAGTACACTCTACTCCAAAAGAAAATCTGAAGCCACAGTATACACCCAAAGTGATGATAAAGATCACAAATCTGAGGTTTATCTTTGCTGCCCCCTCTTCTGACCACTCTGTCTCCTTATGGTCTCCATAATATGGCTCCCATCCCTATCAATCTCACGAAATTGCTTTTTCAAAAGGATTCTGTAGCAGACGCAGAGATGTACCACTCAGATCCCTCAAGAAAGGAAATGCTGCCCAGCTACAAGGACTGTAGTTAGCTGATTCAGGGTCCTCAGTCAATGACTGAGCAAGATGGTGGTATCATTTGCTCCTAGTTTTGTCAAGTCGGTATCACAATCTAACAGCTCCTTTTCCCAATCCTGCTTCCTCTTTTTTTTTTTTTTCATAGGTGTTTCTTCTCAATAGCCCTTTTGCACTCCCAACTCTGTCTCACCATCTGCTTCCCGGAGAACCCAATGTGGGACAGATACCTTCTGAACAAGTCATTCTCCCAAGTTGCTGGCATTTGGCAGTCTGGATCATCCCCCTCCTCTTAGACTTATTTTTGTTCTTCTCCTTAGAAGAATGAGGGGTGACGAAGGTGATCCCACAAAGGCACTTCTACCAAAGCTCAATTTTCAGCCCTGAATTCTTCTTTCTCCTTATTCTCTTCTTCAAAAGTGCTTTTATTCTGACAATGTTAAGTTACCTCTATTCTAATAACTTTCAGATCCTCCTCTGGTCTTTTCCCCTCAACTGAACTCTGATTTATATCCCTAATTCTAGAGATTTCTACATCAATTTGCCTCACATCCAAAAAAACCCAAAGAAGAATTCATTACCTTTTTCCTCAAAACAGGCTTCCCACCCTGATGCTAACTTTGGTACCATCATTCCTTTAACAACAAAATCGTGAACTCTCCTCTTCTTGTACCTCTTTTACTTATAGTTTGTCCTACAGCTAAGTCTAATTCAGCACCCCCAATGTCAACTCCTCTCTCCACTGAACGAGCTGCTCTTTCAGCTTATGGTTAACCAGAGAATGTAATGCTGGGGAAACAGGGGCTCCCTGTCCTCAGTAGCAGGTCCCATTCTCCCTTCTGAGACTCTAACAAAGAGCTGCTGCAGAGCAAACACTCAACAGGATATGACTGTGGTAAACACATCAAGCCAATATAGTTAAATTAGAAGGCTAACCCTCAAAGACCTCATCTGGTACTCCACATTTTACAAATGAGGAAACTGAAGCCCAGCAAGAAATGACTTCCCATGGCTACATAAGTATCAGAGCACAGACAGGTCTCCTGACTCCCCAACTAGTGCTCTTTCCTGACACTTTTTCCTGTTTTCCCAAGGGATTTATTTTCTGTATCTTTCATCATATATGTTCTTATAGACGAGTTTGACACATCCCTTAAGGTCAGTGACAAATGTCTCTTCCTCTAGAAGTATTCTCTGACCTAACTCCTCCAATCCTCCCCATAGGCTAGACAGGTTCCCCTCCTCTGTGTGCCCAGCACTTTTTTTTTTTTTTGGTGAAAGTTTAAAGAGTTAGAAAATGAACACTCATCTTTACACAAGAATGACAATTAATAAATGGACAAAAATGATAGAAATTATCTTAAAAATCACTATATTGCAGCCAACAATAAAATAATTCATTACAGGCAAGTGTTATGAATAGATCCCACAAGCCTTAGGTGAAATGTATACTTTCTTTATCTCCCTATATTTGAATTGATAGCTTGCTGGGTCTGTCTCATTCACAAGACTAAAGCTCAGGGTGCCTGGGTGGCTCAGTCGTTGAGTGTCTGCCTTCGGCTCAGGTCATGATCCCAGTGTCCCGGATTGAGCACCGCAACAGGCTCCCTGCTCGGCAGGAGGCCCGCTTCTCCCTCTCCCACTCCCCCTGCTTGTGTTCCCTCTCTCGCTGTGTCTGTCAAATAAATAAGTGAAATCTTTAAAAAAAAGAAGACTAAAGCTCTATAAGGGTAGGGAACATATCTGTTTGATTCCCACTGCCACCATCCCAGTCCAGCACTGATCAACTGACTCATCAACTTTCACAGATGCTCCCCAATTGGTCTCCCCATCTCCAGCCTCTCACCTCTAATTACCACACCCACATCCTCAGAATAATCTCAAAACTCTACCTTTGTCATAAATTCCCAAAAAGTTTTAGTAACGTCCGCTCTTTATAGGACCAGTTCTGAATTACTGGCTCTAATGTAGTCAGTCAACAAATATATGTTAACCATCTATTCTGTACAGGAACAGAAGCATCAAAAATGTAACCCCCGGGCGCCTGGGTAGCTCAGTTGGTTAAGCGACTGCCTTCGGCTCAGGTCATGATCCTGGAGTCCTGGGATCGAGTCCCGCATCGGGCTCCCTGCTCAGCAGGGAGTCTGCTTCTCCCTCTCACCCTACCCCCTCTTGTGTTCTCTCTCTGTGTCTCAAATAAAAAAAAAATTTTTTTTAATCTTTAAAAAAAAAAAGAAAAAAAGAAAATGTAACCCCACATCCATCACCCTAGGAGCTGAAAGAATTGATGGGGATGTGCCGCCTGGCAAGGCAGATAATGCTCCATCTTCCCAGAGCTGCTTATGCAATGAAATATCGTACCTCCAACACTGTTCAGCACGTGTTGGAGCACGGCTGGTACACCATGCTCACATATACCACCCTCCTGGTCCAGAGCAAATATACTTGATTACCAAACAAAGGTATTCCTAAGGAAGCAAAAGGTATAGAAGGCACAGAAGAATCCTAAGATGAAAAAATTAGTTTTTCCAATACTACAGAAATCTCTCCCTAATCACAGTATCTCTTCATTTATGAAATTCAACTATATGCAGATTTACTCCTAAATACCTTTCCACAGTTAATTAATTGCTGAGAATTGCAGTTTCAAGTAAACACAGATTTTGAATTAAAAAAAAAAAAAGGAACCTGAAGGTATCATGAGAAGAAGGAAATAAAGCAGAAAGCAAAGCAGAAAAATAGATTCATGAAATGAATCCCTGGGGAAGATAAAGGAAGCTGAGACAAAGGGCTACCTTAGACTTATGCTGTAGGACAGGACCAGGGACACACATAAGAAAGACTACAGAGGGAAGTTGGAATACCTTGAGTTCCAATGTACTAATTATCCACTGAGGGAACTACATAATAACCCTCGTGTTGGGAGGGAATGAGAACATAGCCAGTAATTCAGAACTGGTCCTGTCTGTGATGGCAAATGGAGTAAGTGAGAAAAGGTCACACAAAGCCTCTTCTGTCTCTAGCTTCCAGGTACTACATACCTCAGGACTACAGTGAGACCCAAAAGGAAATACAAAATGGAGACCAAGAAGGTTAAGAACTCTGAGTCATAAGATTAGAAATGCACACTGGCTCTTAAGATGGAGGGACACACACACATACAGTGCCTCACAGTTTGTATATTACCTTCAATAAAGCAGAAGTTTATGTGTTATTTCAAAAAAACGCCAAAACTTCCAACTCATTTCACTGAAAAGCTGTTAGCAAATAAGGAATGAAGAAAGGAAATAACCCAGAATCCATTATTACCATTTTAAGATTTTTAAATGTCTCCTACAAATTCTTTATTTGGACAGCTGTCTTTACTATTTTGTTTTGGCGAAATATAAAAAATATTTACAAAGACATTTACAGGCTCATTCATGATTCCAATCCCCTAATCCCATTTTTTAATTAGATTTTTTAGTTCCTCAAAAGAAACAACTTTTACCACAGAGTTCATAGAAACCTAACACTAAAGATTAGGGGAAAAGGGGCACCTGGGTGGCTCAGTTGGTTAAGCATCTGCCTTCGGCTCAAGTCATGATCCCAGGGTCCTGGGATCGAGCCGTGCATAGGGCTCCCTGCTTGGGGGAGAGCCTGCTTCTCCCTCTCCCTCTGCCTGCCACTCTGCCTACTTGTGCTCTCTCTCTGTCTGTCAAATAAATAAAATCTTTTAAAAAAATGAAGTTCAAAACCTTAAAAAAAAAGACTAGGGAAAAATACTATACATGCCAAGTTCACAAAAATTAATCATATTTTTACGTTGTGTTTAACACGATAAAAGCCCTTTACTGCAACTTGCTTCCTTTATACAGTTGTCCTGCTTATGCAAGGGACATATTCCAAGTGGATGCCTGAAACCCTACTGGATAGTACTGAACCCTAGATAGTTTTTTTTTTTCCGATACATACATATCTATGATCAAGTTTAATTTATAAATTAGGCACAGTAAAAAGATTAACTAGTACTAAAATAGATTAATTATAACATACTGTAAGAAAAGTTATGTGAATATAGTATCTCTCTCTCAAAATACTGTACTATATTCACCCCTCCTGTAATTATAAGAGACAATAAAAGGTCTACGTGATGAGATGAAGTGAAGTGAATGATGTAGGCACTGTGACATATTGTTAAGCTACTACTTTTTTTTTTTTAAAGATTTTATTTATTTATTTGAGAGAGAGACACACAGCAAGAGAGGAAACACAAGCAAGGGGAGTGGGAGAGGGAGAAGCAGGCCTCCCGCAGAGCAGGGAGCCCGATGCGGGGCTCGATCCCAGGACCCTGGGATCACTGACCTGAGCCGAAGGCAGACACTTAACGACTGAGCCACCCAGGCGCCCCTATTACTGAACTTCTGACGATATGTCAGAAGGAGCATCATCTGCTTCCAGACCACATATGACTGCAGGTAACTGAAACTGTGAAATTCAAAAATGCAGATAAGTGCGGACTACTGTATTTTTAACTGACACACTGGCCAGGCTCAATTACTTTTGTAACCAGTAAGGTTAAAAATTCTTGAGGCTAACTGTATATATGGGAATAGAACATATAATATTCATAAGATACACAAACCAAACTGCAAAGCAAAGAATAAAAGATATTTAGCTGAAAATCTATCATTGAAGAATGAAAAAAGATTCAAACTACCCATGTTGTTCCCCCCAATTTTTTTCCACTTAGATTCTCTTTTACTTCAGAAGGGCCCAATTTAAAACAAAACAAAACCCTGTGTTTCTAAAAACAACAGGATAAAAGTGCACAGCCAAAAAGCTTATTTCAAGACATTTCCAGGAGTGACATGTAATTCGCACTGCAACCATAATTGCAAAGTTATAATAAAGATTGCAAAAAATATCACTAGATTTTGCTATATTTAAAAGGACAACTTACTAAAACAATAAGAGTATTAATTTTAAGGCACATTTTGATCTCTGGAAGGGAACATAACAAACTAGTAATAATGGTTACCTCCAGGGCAGGAAAATAGTATGGCACAGGGCTTGAAGAAAACTTTTCACTTCTGTAAATGCCCTTTTGAACTTTACGAATTTTTTTTTAATTTATTTGAGCAAGAGAGAGCAAGAGAACATGAGGCGGGGGTGAGGGGCAGAGGGAGAGAGAGAGCAGACTCCCCACTGAACAGGGAGCCTGACACGGGGCTTGAGCCCAGGACCCTGGGATCATGACCTGAGCCGAAGGCAGATGCCCAACCAACTGAGCCATCCAAGCACACCGAACTTTACGAATTCTATACCATGCGTTTATATGAACTATTCCAAAATTTCTCTTTGATGTACAAGTGTTTAAATAATAGCCTTCATCACCTTATCTTCTTGGAATTACATGTATTTTTTTCTTTTTTTAAATTTTTATGTTATTTTAATTCCACTATAATTAATAGAAAGTGTTATATTAGTTTCAGGTGTACCATATAGTGATTCAAGAATACATTACTCTGGGGCGCCTGGGTGGCTCAGTTGGTTAAGCGACTGCCTTCGGCTCAGGTCATGATCCTGGAGTCCCGGGATCGAGTCCCACATCGGGCTCCCTGCTCAGCGGGGAGTCTGCTTCTCCCTCTGACCCTCCCCTCTCTCATGTGCTCTCTCTCTCTCTCTATTCTCTCTCTCAAATAAATAAATAAAACTTTTAAAAAAAAAAAAAAAAAAAGAATACATTACTCTGGGGCGCCTGGGGGCTCAGTTAGGTCATGATCCCAGAGTCTTGAGATCGAGTCTTGTGTTGGGCTCTCTGCTCACTGGGAAGTCTGCTTCTGTCTCTCCCTCTGTCCCTCCCACCCCTCCCCCCCGTTCATTCTCTCGCTCAAATAAATTCTTTTTAAAAAAAGAAAAAAGAGGGGTGCCTGGGTGGCTCAGTCAGTTGGGCATCTGCCTTTGGCTCAGGTCATGATCCCAGGGTCCTGGGATCGAGCCCCACATCGGGCTCCCTGCCTAGTGGGGAGCCTGCTTCTCCCTCTCTCTCTGCAGCTCCCCCTGCTTGTGTTCTCTATCAAATAAATAAATAAAATATTAGGGGCGCCTGGGTGACTCAGTTGGTTGGGCAACTGCCTTCGGCTCAGGTCATGATCCTGGAGTCCCAGGATCGAGTCCCACATCGGGCTCCCTGCTCAGCGGGGAGTCTGCTTCTCTCTCTGACCCTCCCCCCTCTCAGGTTCTCTCTCTATCTCATTCTCTCTCTCAAATAAATAAAATCTTTAAAAAATAATAATAATAAAAATTTTAAAAAGAATACATTACTCAGTGCTCATCACAATATATGTACTCTTAATCCCCCTTACCTATTTCACCCATCCCCCACCACCAACAACTTCCCTTCTGGTGACTACCAGTTTGTTCTCTATATATAAGTCTTTTTTTTTTTCTTTTTTTCTTTGTTCATTTGTTTTGTTTCTTAAATTCCACATGAGTGAAATCATATGGTATTTGTCCTTCTCTGACTTATTTCACCTAGCATCATGCCCTCTAGATCCATCCATGCTGTTGCAAATGACAAGATTTCACTCTTTTTCATGGCTGAGTAATATTCCATTGTATGTACGGGCACCTGGGTGGCTCAGGTGGTTGAGCGTCTGCCTTCGGCTTGGGTCATGATCCCAGGGTCCTGGGATCGAGTCCCGCATGGGGCTCCCTGCTCAGCAGAGAACCTGCTTCTCCCTCTGCCCTTCCCCCATGCTCATGCTCTTGCTTGCTCTCTCCCTCAAATGAATAAATAAAAAATCTTAAAAAAAATATGCCATTGTATGTATACAACACATCTTTATCCGTTCATCTATCAATGGACACTTGAGTTGCCCCCTTGCCTCCATATCTTGTTGTTATAAATAATGCTGCAATAAACAGAGGGGTGAACATATCTTTCAAATTAGTGTTTTCATATTTCATAAATACCCAGTCATGAAGTTACTGGATCATATGGTAATTCTATATTGAATTTTTTGAGAAACCTCCATACCATTTTCCAGAGTGGCTGCACCAGTTTGCATTTCCACCAACAGTGCATGAGGGTTCCTTTTTTTCCACATCCTCACCAACACTTGGTGTTTCTTGTGTTCTTTATCTTAGTCATTCTGACAGCTATGAGGTGTTATCTCCTTGTGGTTTTAATTTGCACTTCCCTAATGGTAAGCAACGTTGAGCATCTTTTCATGTGTCTGTTGGCCACCTGGATGTCTTCTTAGGGGAAATGTCTGTTCACAGGTGCCTGGGTGGCTCAGTCGGTTAAGCATCTGCCTTCGGCTCAGGTCAGGATCCCAGAGTCCTGGGATCGAGCCCCACTTTGGGCTCCCTGCTCAGCGGGGAGTCGGCTTCTCCCTCTACCCCACCACCCTGTTCATGATCTCTCTCTCACTTTCTCTCTCAAATACATAAATAATTTTTTATTTATTTTCTTAAAGATTTTATTTATTTATTTATCAGAGGGAGAGATAGAGCACAAGCAGGGGGAACAGCAGGCAGAGGGAGAAGCAAGTTCTCTGCTGAGGAAGAAGCCCCATGCGGGACTTGATCCCTGGAATCATGACCTGAGCCAAAGGCAGACGCTTAATGACTGAGCCACCCAGGCATCTCAATAAATAAAATCTTTATTAAAAAAAAAGTCTGTTCATATCTTCTGCCCATTTTTTAACTGAATTATTTGGGGTTTTTGGTGTTGAGCTGTATAAGTTCTTTACATATTTTGGATACTAACACTTTATCAAATGCAGCATTTGCAACTATCTTCTCCCATTCAGTAGGCTCTGTTTTAGTTTTGTTGATTGTTTCCTTTGCTGTGCAGAAGCTTTTTATTTTGATGTAGTCCCAACTGTTTATTTTTGCTTTTATTCCCCTTGCCTTAAGAGACATATTTAGAAAAATGCTAAGGCCAATGTCAGAGAAATTATTGCCTATGCTCTCTTCTACGACTTTTATGATTTCAGGCTGGAATTGCATGTACTTCTAAGTAACAATGGAGATTTATTACCTTTCATCAAGACCACTGAAATTCTAAATCATCTGAAGATCATTTTAAAACATAAGTAGAGGGGCGCCTGGGTGGCTCAGTCATCAAGCGTCTGCCTTCGGCTCAGGTCATGATCCCAGGGTCCTGGGATCAAGCCCCACATCAGGCTCCCTGCTCTGCGGGAAGCCTGCTTCTCCCTCTCTCACTCCCCCTGCTTATATTCCTCTCTCGCTCTCTCTGTGTCAAATAAATAAATAAAAATCTTTAAAAATAAAAAAATAAAACGTAAGTAGAGAAGAAAATAACTATTGCCTCTACTTCAAATAATATCCCCTATACCTATTTCCATTGACTTCTGCAAATTTACATCAAAACCTAAAAATAACAAAGTCTGCTTTAGATGGCATATTAATAAGGTTTCATAACATATAGAATCCACACACAAATGTTCCTCATTAAAAAAATATATATCCAGGGGCACCTGGTTGGCTCAGTCAGTGGAGTGTATGACTCTTGATCTTGGGATTGTGAGTTCAAGCCCACATTGGGTGTAAAGATTAATTAAAAATAAAATTAAAAAAAAATAACACACACACAGACAAAAGAAGGGCATAAAAACTAAAACCAAACGAAAGAAAAAAATGGGTGGAAAAAAATTGTAACATTCAACTCTATGATACTTATCAAGCTATCTATATGTACCTAGCATCTTCCTATACGTATGTTTCCATCAATCACTCAGTAGTTTTTAATCTCACATCAGTTAGAGTGTATATTGAAATTGCATTCAAGGGATGTCTGGGTGGCTCAGTCGTTAAGCGTCTGCCTTTGGCTCAGATCATGATCCCAGGGTCCTGGGATGGAGTCCCACATCAGGCTCCCTGCTCCGTGGGAAGCCCGCTTCTCCCTCTCCCACTCCCTCTGCTCGTGTTCCCTCTCTCGCTGTGTCTCTCTCTGTCAAATAAATAAATAAAATCTTAAAAAAAAAAAACCTTTAAAAAAAGTAAAATTGCATTCAAAACAAATAGTCTTATAGTTTGTTCTAAGGAAAGACTATTCATAAACACAAGTCTAAAAGCAAGTAGAGAATGTGTTTCTGAAGATTTCCTTCCCCACCATATCTACTTCAGCAGCTGACAAGTAATCACTACACAATTAGGAAAAGCTTAATTTAAAATAATAATTCAGGGGCACCTGGGTGGCTCAGTCATTTAAGTGTCTGCCTTCAGCTCAGGTCATGATCCCAGGGTCCTGGGATCGAGCCGCATCTGGCTCCCTGATCAGCGGGGAGCCTGCTTCTCCCATTAGCTCTTCATCTCCCCCACCACTTGTACTCTCTCTTGCTCACTCTGTGCTCCCTCTCTTTCTCAAATAAAAATCTCTAAAAAAATAAATAAAATTTGGGGCGCCTCGGTGGCTTAGTCATTAAGCGTCTGCCCTCAGCTCAGGTCATGATCCCAGGGTCCTAGGATCGAGCCCCGCATCAGGCTCCCTGCTCTGCGGGAAGCGTGCTTCTCCCTCTCCCACTCCCCCTGCTTGTGTTCCCTCTCTCATTGTGTCTCTCTCTGTCAAATAAATAAGATCTTTAAAAATAAATAAATAAATAAATAAACAAAATTTAAAAATAAAATAAAATAATAATTCAGTTTAATGTTCCTCTGTATCCCGCCTGAAAAACAGAGTAACACCAAATCAATAGAGTTGCCTTCTAACAATCCCCTTGTTAAACTAATACAGCTGATGACTTATAGGGCGGTACAAAGGCTGAGTGTGGTGGCGGGTAAAGACTTGTACAACCGCAGCTCAGGTGGGGAGCCAGAAACACAAGTGGAGCCAAAGAAAGGTCTCCTGCAGAGGGTGCACAAAATGCAAGGAAGAAGCCTGGGAGATCACAGGGAATGCGGAAGGAAGAGGGAGAAAGAATCAAGGTTAAGAAAAGTGAGGCAGAGATGGTTCCCCTTTTTTTGGAGGGTACCGGGAGCAGGGGCTTGGGGAGGAGGAAAAGGGTACATTAATGAGGGTCAGGAAGATATTGACCTACATTGACCTCATGCCCAGTTGTCTTAACAAGGAAGCATCACTGTGACTAAACAACCTCAACATTTTGCCTCTATAGTAGCTTATGCAAGTCACAAGTGGTTTTCCAATTCTGTGTTCTATATTTTTATCTTATTGATAAATTTAATGAAAGTCTATGTTTGCAACAACAAAATAATATCTTAACTTATGTTGTTAATTTATTCTTTGGATTTCAAGTTACAGAATTTACTGAGGTAGTAATTTTTGTTTTACTCAAAAATATGCTTATTAGTTAATAAAAATTAGGTATAAAACATAAGCTTTTTTTGTACTAAATTGGAGACCCTGGAAGAAAATATTTACTAATTTTTTAAAAGATTTTATTTATTTATTTGAGAGAGAGTGGGGGTTGGGGGGGGCAGAGAGAAAGGGAGAAGTAGACTCCCCGCTGAGCAGGGAGTCCAATGCAAGGCTGGATCCCAGGACCCTGAGATCATGACCTGAGGCAAAGGCAGACATTTAACCGACTAAGCCACCCGGGTGCCCCAGTATTTACTACTTATAGCAGTGACTCAAACACATCTATCTAAATGAGTACTGTACTACAAAGTAATCTCCTAAAAGTAAAAAAATGAATTTATTCCCAAGATGATGCCAATACTCCAAACTTTTCACAACTTCTCTTTAGAGAAGAAATATGTAGTTTATAAGCTATAGCTGGGAAGAGTCACTCTCATTACTTTAAAATCTCCAAAATATATGTATAGAACAATAATAATAATAACTCTCAAAGATAAGAGACTATGTCTTCCTTGAAATCTCTTCTCCCTCAGTTCCAGTGTTGCTCCAAAGTGGTTCTTACTCTTGTTTCCAGTCCCTCAGCTTCTATTCTTCCTCTCACCACATACTCTAGTCATTCCCCAAGGCCATCAATTAATTCCTCTCTTTTTTCCAAGTTTCAACTAATCAGATCCTGTACTGACAGCCCCACCCTTGCCAAGGACATCATCTCCAGCAAGGACGTCAAAAACAAAACAAAGTAAACAAAACCCTATACATGTTCAAAGCTAACTTTCCTTTCTTCTCTAACAGTTCCTTTTCGTAACTTTCCTGTTTCTATTAAAAACCACTACTATCCATTGGTCATCCACAGTTGAAATTCTGACTCTGTCCTTTTCATTTCTCCTCACACCCAATCATGAGCCGAGGCTACTAGACAGCAAAATTCCTTCACCCACCATCCCCCACTTGTCCATCCTCACCACCTCCAGCCCCTATTACCTCTCATTAGGGCTACTACAATTGTTCCCTAATTCCAATATGCCCAATCCACTCTAACCCAGGTCACATGCTACAGCCCAAGTGACTTCCTAAAGTGCACTTCTTATCATGGCCCATCACTTCTCAGAAAACTTGGAGGCTCTGTGGCACCTACCTCATTAACCTGGTACTCAAAGTCTTCCATGCATTAACCACAATCTATTTCTATTGCTTTATCACCAGCAATAACTCTCTCTTAAATATACATTCACACACACACACACACACACACACTTATATTCTATACTGCAATCAAAATAAATTACAGAGAAGTCCCCATAAATGCCTGATAATTCCTGTCTGTCGCAAAGAGTTCACAGGGATGCCTTGGAGCTAACAGCAGTCAACAAACATCCAAGGAATATCCAATGAATGAATGAATAGAACGGGCTTACCTCTCTCTCCCGCATTTCTATATAATCACATCCTGTCTTCAGAGTTCATTTCAAAGCTTTTTTCATGAAATAATCTCACCAGTAAAATGTAATCACCTTGGGGCACCTGGGTGGCTCAGTTGTTAAGCAACTGCCTTTGGCTCAGGTCATGATCCCAGGGGCCTGGGATCGAGCCCCGCATCGGGCTCCCTGCTCTGCGGGAAGCCTGCTTCTCCCTCTCCCACTCCCCCTGCTTGTGTTCCCTCTCTTGCTGTGTCTCTCTCTGTCAAATAAATAAATAAAATCTTTAAAAAAAAAAAAAGGTAATCACCTCTTCCTCTAAAATCTCATGGCCCCTAATCTTCTTTTTTTTTTTTTAAGATTTTATTTATTTATTTATTGGAGAGCGAGCCAGAGAGAAACAGCATGAGAGAGGAGAGGGTCAGAGGGAGAAGCAGGCTCCCCGCTGACCCGGGAGCCTGATGTGGGACTCGATCCCAGGACCCTGGGATCATGACCTGAGCCAAAAGCAGTCGCTTAACCAACTGAGCCACCCAGGCGCCCGGCCCCTAATCTTCTAACCCACTCAACATCCTCTATCCAATATTTATTTCTTATCTCAACCACCAGATCTTACTTTTCTTTTTCTTCTTAAAGATCTTATTTATTTATTTGAGATAGAGAGCAACTGAGAGAGGGAGAGAGAGAGAGAGAGAGAGCGCGCGCGCGAGCGCACGAGTGGTGGGGGAGGGGCAGAGGGAGAAGCAGACTACATTTCTTTTTTTTTTTT
Organism: Neomonachus schauinslandi; assembly: GCF_002201575.2. Lineage (NCBI taxonomy): Eukaryota > Metazoa > Chordata > Mammalia > Carnivora > Phocidae > Neomonachus > Neomonachus schauinslandi. Next base: position 46,918,829 of record NC_058413.1, read on the forward strand.
AAGATTTTATTTATTTATTTGACAGAGAAAGACACAGCGAGAGAGGGAACACAAACAGGGAGTGGGAGAGGGAGAAGCAGACTCCCCGCCGAGCAGGGAGCCCGATGCGGGACTCGATCCAGGGACTCCAGGATCATGACCTGAGCCGAAGACAGTCGCTTAACCAACTGAGCCACCCAGGCGCCCCCAGACTACATTTCTTAAGGATAAGGTAACTGAGTAATATAATTGAGAGAGAGAGAGAACCAACCATCTCTAATGGTTAATTATTTTCTTAATTTGCCTACCAAAATTTAAACTCTTTGAAGGCAAAAATTTGTATTTGTTTCCTTTTCCCCCCCCATCTCTACTAGCACCCCTAGCATTGGGCACAGTATCTAACACATGAAGTGTCATTACATAGTTAGTGATTATCCATTCGTTGTGTCAAATATTGTGAAGGTAATTCAAAAAGGCAAATTCAAAAATATTTTAGAATGCCCATATAGTTTTACAAAGTGATAAACTTTAACACTTGTTTTGGATATTTAGTCTGGTATTTAATAAACCAATTATGGTATTAACTCTTAAGAATCTAAAAATAGCAAAAATGAACTACTGAGGCTTCATCAAGCTATTGGGACAACACCAAAGGAAATATCAACAAAACCAAAAGACAACCACAGAATGGGAGAAGATATTTACAAATGACATATCAGATAAAGAGCTAGTATCCAAAATCCATAAAGAACTTATCAAACTCAACACCCAAAGAACAAATGATCCAATCAAGAAATGGGCAGAAGACATGAACAGACATTTCTCCAAAGAAGACATACAAATGGCCAACAGACACATGAAACAGTGCTCAACATCGCTCGGCATCAGGGAAATCCAAATCAAAACCTCAATGAGATACCACCTCACACCAGTCAGAATGGCTAAAATTAAGTCAGGAAATGACAGATGTTGGCAGGGATGCGGAGAAAGGAGAACCCTCCTACACTGTTGGGAATACAAGCTGGTGCAGCCACTCTGGAAAACAGTATGGAGGTTCCTCAAAAAGTTGAAAATAGAGCTACCCTACGACCCAGCAGTTGCACTACTGGGTATTTACCCCAAAGATACAAATGTAGTAATCCTAAGAGGCACGTGCACCCCAATGTTTATAGCAGCAATGTCCACAATAGCCAAACTATGGAAAGAGACTAAATGTCCAGATGAATGGATAAAGAAGATGTAGTGTATATATATATATATATATATATATATATGGAATATTATGCAGCCATCAAAAAATGAAATCTTGCCATTTGCACCAATGTGGATGGAACTAGAGGGTATTATGCTAAGCGAAATACGTCAATCAGAGAAAGAAAATCATCATATGATCTCACTGATATGTGGAATTTGACAAACAAGGCAGAGGATCATGGGTGAAGAAAGGAAAAAATGAAACAAGACAAAACCAGAGAGGGAGACAAACCATAAGAGATTCTTAATCTTAGGCAACAAACTGAGGTTTGCTGGAGTAGAGGGGGGTGGGAGGGTGATGGACACTGGGGAGGGTATGCTATGGTGAGCACTGTGAATTGTGTAAGACTGATGAATCACAGACCTGTACCCCTGAAACAAATAACATATTATATGTTAATAAAAAAATAAATTTTAAAAAGAGAAGAAAAAAGAGCCTAAAAATACTAATCTTGTTATGAAATTAACATGGTACCTTACACAGAATAGACACACAAAAGGTTATTGTACGAACAAATGAATGAATGAACAAATTAAGGCAAAAACTCTACTCCTAGACAATAAATCAGTGGACATCAAACTTCAGAGTCAAAACAAAAAGGAAAGATCTAAATAGAAATTTTTTCTTAATATTTTCCATGCCAGGAAGACTGGTAAGATGAACAGAACGAAATCAATCCCAAAGTCTCTCGGTTAAGCAGACAAGGGACAGACAAAATACAATTGCATAGTTGCATTATCAACATCTTGCGGGTGAAGGTATGTACTGGGATTTAATATTTCTTGCCAAGCCTTTCAGTCAAGAATCCTCTTTTTGTATAAGCAGCCACAAGGACAATTTTGAATGGAGTGCAACAAAAGTAACAGAAACATCTCATTTATGTCGGGCGCCTGGGTGGCTCAGTTGGTTAAGCAACTGCCTTTGGCTCAGGTCATGATCCTGGAGTCCTGGGATGGAGCCCCACATCCAGCTCCCTGCTCAGCAGGGAGACTGCTTCTCCCTCTGACCCTCTCCCCTATCATGCTGTCTCTCTCTCTCTCTCTCTCTCTTAAATAAATAAATAAATAAATAAATAAATAAATAAAATCTTTAAGAAAAAAAAGAAACACCTCATTTATGTCATCAGCTAAATGAGAAAAAATTAAGAAACACTGGCTCAAAAGTTGGAAAATCTTGGTACTAGATTTAGCTACTACTTACAGCTGGAAGTCTGGGCAAGCCACCAAACACCTCATAAGCTTAATCCACCTTATCTATAAAATTAAAGAGTTATCGGGGCACCTGGGTGGCTCAGGCTCAGGTCATGATCCCAAGGTCCTGGGACTGAGCCCCACTTTGGGCTCCCTGCTCAGTGGGGAGTCTGCTTTTCCTTTTCCCTCTGCCTGCAGCTCCGCCCACTTGTGCGCACTCTCTCTCTCTCTCAAATAAATAAATAAAATCTTTTTTAAAAAAGTTAAAGAGTTATCTGGGGAAAAAAAACTATTAAGAGATCTTTAAAATAAAAATGGTGGTTGAAAGCAAAAAAATTTTAACATTGTCTGATAAGGTTTTCAATGTGTGTAAATTAATAAATATGACAATTATAAAGCAGGGAGGTTAAAAGGACTTAAATGGTGATAAGGTTTCCACATTCCTCTTAAAGTGGTAAAATATTAATTCTAAGTAAACTGAAAAGTTAGGTATGTATTATAATCTCTAGAGCAGCCATTAAGAAAACTATACAAAGAAATATAGTCAAAAAACTCATTATTGAGGCGCCTGGGTGGCTCAGTCGGTTAAGCATCTGCCTTCTACTCAGGTCATGGTCCCACGGTCCTAGGATCAAGCCCCACATCAGGATCCCTGCTCAGCGGGGAGCCTGCTTCTCCCTCTCCCTGCAGCTCCCCCTGCTTGTGCTCAATCTCTCTCTCCCTCTCTCTGTGTCAAATAAACGAATAAAATCTTTAAAAAAAAAGAACTCAGTATTAAAATGAAATACTAAAGTATATTCAAATAATCTAAAAGAAGGAAGGAAAGGAGAAACAGTGGAACAAAAAATTGGAAAACAGAAACCAAACAGTAAAATTAGTAACCTTAAATCTAACCATGTCAATAATCACATTAAATGTAAATGGCCTAAACACAACAATTAAAAATAGAGATTGTCAGAATGGATTAAAGAACAAGACCCAACTACATGCTATTTACAAGAAATCCACTTTAAATATAGTGGTGTAGGTAAATTAAAAGTAAAAATAGTGCAGGTGCCTGGGTGGCTCTGTCGGTTAAGCATCTGCCTTCAGCTCAGGTCATGATCCTGGGGTCCTGGGATCAAGTCTCACATTGGGCTCCTTGCTCAGCAAGGAGCTCCCCCTGCTTGTGCACTCTCTCTCACGCTCAAATAAAATCTTTAAAAAAAAAAAAAAGTAAAACACAGCTCTATTCATAATCACCAAAAAGGGGAAATAACACAAATGTTCAAGGGTGAATAGATTAACTTCAGTTATCCCATTACATGGGATACATACAAACCATACAATGGATTACTTAATAAAAAAGAATTATTAATACATACTCACAATAACATGGATGGGTCTCTAGGGCATTACCCTGAGTAAAAGAAGCCAGTGTCAAAAGGTTACATACCAAATGACTTCATTTACATGACACTGTGGAAAAGACAAAACTATAGCAATTAAGAACAGAGCAGACCACTGGTTGACCCCAGCTGGAGGTGCAAGGGCAATATGAAGCTTCCTGGGATGACAGAACGGATGGAAACCTGATTTTGGTAGTTATATAAATTTGTACATTTGTTAAAACTCATGGAACTGTACACCAAAAAAGTCAATTTTTCTGTAATTTAAAAGTAAAATAAAAATTAAGAGAATGATCTCTGTGAACCCTTCTAGACTATGATTTTATGAATGAGAAGAAGAGAGGAGTGTGAAAGTAAGATGAAAGGAGAACAAATGCTAAATCCTACTGGCATAAAAACCACTACTCATAAAAACCTCCTGATTACTGCACAAAATAAACAAAGCAAATCCAATCTTCAGAAATTCATTCCCAGAAAGAGGCTGAGAAAACCAGACATTCAGATCCAAAATGTGGATATTAGAAATGCCTGTGAATGGCTCTTCTTGTCTATTTCTATATTTTACACTTTGAAGAAGCTGCCAATTTCTCCTGGCTAAATGCCACTTTCCCTGCTTGGGGTTACTCAATTTACAAGCATTCCTTTATTTATACCCTATACTCTCAAAGATGGGGTCTTTGGCAGTCACAATAAAGACTCTGCCAGAAAGATCAGGGCTCCTAACCCGGAACTAAGGTCCCTGCGGGACGCAGCACACCCATGACTGACCTAAAGCCCCTAGGCGGGGAGGTCTTTCTCACAAGTCAGAAAGCGTCCCCCACCACCAAAGCCCCCAAAGGAGGAAGCCGCTGGAGACCGGGCTCTGGGCACTTCTCGCTCCTCTGAACAGCCAGACTGCCTCGGGTGCAGCTGGCCGTTTTGAGGGCTGCCTGGATGTGGAGCGTGCCCTCTACAGAAGGTTCTGCCCGGTGATCTTGGGTAAGTCCCTTCCTCTTCCAGAGTAGAGCGGTAATCTGGGTATTCTGCCTAAGGGAGCTTCCCATCGCTCTCTCCGAGTCTGAGACTTTCTGGGCGCCCCCCCCCCAACCCCGCCGACAGGAGCCCGCCTCGCCCCTCAGACCCCATCCCCACCTAACCCCCCCACCGCTCAGGGAGCCCTGAGGGGGCTAACTACCCGCCCGAGGGCACGGCCCGAAGGCAAGAAGGAGGCAGAACCGCCAAATCCCGGTCACTGGCCCCTCTCCGCAGAGCAGGCCGCCCCGCCGCATTCCTATTCACCCCTCCCTGGGGTCACCGCCCGCCGGGGCCGGCTTCCACCACCCGAGGGTGGTGGTGCGCGCGCCCGGGAGGGCCTGGGTTGGGGAGGGGGCGGGGGCGCCCACCTTGAGCTGGGATTTAGAGACCTTGCCGCTGTGGTCCAGGTCGAGTGCGGTGAAGGCGTGCCAGATGGCCTTGAGCAGCTCGTCCTTCAAGCCCCCCATGGCCGCGGCGTGGCTACCCAGACTGCCAGCCCGCCTCGCCGACCCTAAGGCGAGTCTGACTCCCCTCCGCCACCGCCGCCACAGCCGCCCGCCCTTCAGTCACCTGACCGTGGCAGGCCCCGCCCCTCCAGGCCCCGCCCCCGGGGCTCCGGCCTCGAGCCGGGCGCGCTGGCGTGGGAGCGCGGGGTGGACTCGGGAGTGGACGGGGCTAGCCACCCCCACGGGCCTTCCCTCCCGGCTTGGACGCTGAGAACTACCCCGCAGGTCCCTCGTGTTCCCCAGACCGCGTGGGGCCACCTTTAGTGCTTACGTGCTCACCAAACAAGACCCCAATTCCGGAGAAAAATATGAGAGTCGGGGTAAGCAGCGTCCAACCCGCGCCCCGCAGTGAAAAAAAAGGAGCCCCGCATCTGTCCCGAGGACGCACCACTGTCTGGAGGAGAACTAACGAGCCGGAAAAGTCCCCGAGCCGGGCCTCCAATGCTAGCGCAGTTCCTAGCCGGAGAGGATGTGGAGGGGGAGGGGAGGCAGGGAAGGGCTTCTGAGGGAAGGTTTATATTAATTTTTCAAACGTTTCTTGATGCGGGGGCACAGAGACGAGGTTTAAGGTTGGTTTAGAAGCCACAGAGTCAGGCAACGTTTTCTTCCCAACCTTCAGCTGTTGAGGGTCAGTTCACAACTTAGGAACGGTTTGACTCCGGTTATTGTGCCGTTCCTGGTATTTCTGTGCTTACACAACAGGAGTTATGAGAGAATCACAGCAAATCACTCCACCTATTTTACTAGTCAGAATGGGTGGACCATTTAAAAGAACACATCCAAGCCTATAAGAGCGTCCTCTTCATCGTAGATGTTTAATTAATATCTGTTAACAGTGGTCACCTGAGCTCTTTGGGCTTCAAATTCTCCACATACAAATGAACATGTTGCACCAGATGTTCTGGAGGGGTTCTTCTAGTGTTCACATCATAGGATAATAAGGACTGCTGGCTGACTCCAATCTGATGAAGTCACCAGGCACAGTTAGTGCCCTGCCTCTCCAATCCAAGACTAAATCTGGATGATATGGAGAGAAGAACAAATACCAAGAGTTTTGAAAAGGAGATCATTCTCAGATCAAGTTTGGTTTTGCTTTCTTCTTTTACGTTCCTAAATACACACATATGTACCTTATAAAAAAGGAAAAGATCATCATAAGGAAGGGGGATTGGGAAAAAGCAGAAAAGGAAGGAACTGCTCAATGAGCTGTAGACCAAAGGGAACTTGGTGGGCCAGAGGAAAGAATAGCCTAGGTGAAGGGAAGGGGCAGAAGCAGAGGGACTGCTCGTCCCTCACTGTGAGGGCCCTTGAGGCCCTACCCTACTTTATCACCATTTGTCAGGACTTATCTTGACATGCCAGTATCATTTCTCTCATTTACCTTCCCCAACTCCAGTCCAAATCGGCCAGTCAGGAAAAACATATGATTCAGCCTTTAATTTCTGAATGCCAACTCAGCTTTCCCTGGGCAGTGACAAAAAAGAAATCCTCCTAATTCTCAGGGTTCAGCTTAACCACTAGATGGTTCTCTCAGTATCTGTTAGCACCAAGCAGGTATTTCAAAGCTTTTATATATATATATATAATCACATGACTAGGACATTCTGAACTTCCAAATTCCCATTTCTCCCACAATACCAATTCTCATAATCCAAACAAATTTTAAAGCAGAATGATGTCATCTCATATTTTTCAGTGGCAGGGATGGGACACATAACTTGTCTCTTTAATTCACAGTTCCTCAGATGAAGAGGAGCTCCAATTAGGGAGCCTCATATACCTGGACCTGACTTTGATGAAATCCTGGACTTCAAGGCAATTCCATGAAAGGGGACATGAACTGTAGTGGCTGGGATGAGGTAAGGACTATGGTGGATGGTCTCCAAGATGGCAGAAATTAACTCTGTTCCTCTCTGTGGATCCATACTGATCTAAATATTAAGAGGTAAATCTAATTCCCCTCCCCTAGGATATGAGCTGAACTGAGTGGCTTGTTTGACCAACAGAATGTGGCAGAAGTAACAGCTTGGGACTTCTGAACCAGATCACAAAAAGCCTTTCAGCTTTCACCTGGATTTCTTGGAATTCTTACTCTTGGAATGCTCCCTCTTGGAAACTTAATGCCATGCTGTGAGAAGCTGAGGTCACAGGGAAAAGCCACATGAAGAGAGAAAACAATGCTGGCCACATCCCAGTTTCAAACCTACAGCCTAGACATTAGATATATAAATGAAGGAACCATCTTAGACATTCTAGTCCCAGCAGACACTGCATGGAAAAGAACTCAAATCCCAGACATATGACCCCAGTCAAGCTGTCCCTACCATCTCCAGCCATTTTTTTTTAAAGATTTTATTTATTTATTTGAGAGAGAGAGAGAGCACATGAGAGGGGGGAGGGTCAGAGGGCGAAGCAGACTCCCTGCTCAGCAGGGAGCCCGATGCGGGACTTGATCCAGGGATTCCAGGATCATGACCTGAGCCGAAGGCAGTCGCTTAGCCAACTGAGCCACCCAGGCGCCCTCTCCAGCCATTTTTGAGCCAACTCAGCTGAGGCCCCAGACATTGGGAAGCAAAGAAGAACCATCCCTTCTGTGTCCTTGCCAAACTTCTGACCCACTGAATCATGAGCATAATGAAATGGTAGTTGTTTCATGCCACTAAGTTTTGAGTGGTTTGTTATGTAGCATTAGATAACTGAACAACAGTGAAAAGATAATGTTCCCAAGATAATGTTTCCTTCCCCTGCCCACCAAAGAAGATTCTGGTCTGGCCTACTCATTCTTCCTCTCCCCTACCTTCCAGAAGAGTCCTACCTTCCCAGACTAGTTCTTAAGCTGTTTTTTGTCATGGAGAATTAGGAAGAAAGGAAGAGGAAAAGAAGACCACAGTGCAAAAGTTGAGGTGGGGGTGGGGGGGATAGTTGTTGAGCAGAAAGGAAAAGCAGCTTTAGTATGTGAAGGCATTGGGTGGGAAAAGGGGGATTCTAACAGGTGTCATGGAAGACTGACTACAGAGCTCCATAGGGTTTGAAAGGTATAGATAAAGGATTTGAAAACTTTTCAAGTAGTTTTGGCTGGATAGACTTTGCTCTTTTATTCAGGACTAGCTTAATTATGGCTAATACTTGTGGCTTCTAAGTGTTACAAACAAATGGTATTCTGTCCCCTTGGACAGCATTCCAGACCACCCTGTGTTTTTCTGGTAAGTGCTACAAAGGAAAAGTATGGGTTGATATGAGTGTGTACAGGTGAATATGCTGCTCTCTCAGGAACAGGGAAAGCTGCAAATGAGGAGTGACAGTGAGGCTCAGTTCTGAAGGATGAGTTGTAGCTAACTGGGCAAAAGTGAGAGAAGAAACTTCCAGACAAAAAACAGCCTAGACAAAGTATGGTTTAGTCAAGAAACTCAAGCGAAGGCCAGTGTGGAGTATGAAGAGCGGCAAGAGCAGAGATGTGAGAAGAAATTAGAGAGGTTGGGGCGCCTGGGTGGCTCAGTCGTTAAGCATCTGCCTTCGGCTCAGGTCAGGATCCCAGGGCCCTGGGATGGAGCCCTGCATCGGGCTCCCTGCTCAGCGGGAAGCCTGCTTCTCCCTCTCCCACTCCCCCTGCTTGTGTTCCCTCTCTCACTGTCTCTCTCTCTCTCAAATAAATAAATAAACTCTTTAAAAAAAAAAAAAAAAGGAAGGAAGAAATTAGAGAGGTTGGCATCTGAGGCCAAATAAGCGAGGAGCGCCAGGCCTGTCGGTGAGGTCTGTAGAGCTCTTATCTTCCCCATGGTCTGAAATACCCCATAATCAGTGGCACAATCTGGCCACAAGAAGCAAAAATGCTGAACAGCTGTGCCTGAAGGTGCAGATGTGGGAGTGGTGTCCAGCCCCTGGCCTCTCGGCAGCCGATAGCATCTCCATTACTGCCATACTACAGCTTTCCTGGGGATAAGGGGAGGCTTCTGGTTCCATGGGAAATTTCATAAATCGGTCCCAGAGTTTAAGTAGCACTCCAGGGAGTCAGGCCCGCTCCACATCCTCAGAGCCAGGTGAAATTGCAGTTCCCCCAACTGGGAAAAACAGTAGCCCTCTCTGCCTCACAGGGGTGGGTTATTGTGAGGAACAAGTAAGATACCATCTGTGAAAGCACCCATAATCATTAAAGCCCATCCAAATGGGAGGGGCAATAGTGACGAACAAGAAGGAGAATAATAATAGAGTTCTGATGCCAACGAGGACAAAAACCTCTGAGGTGGTTTGCTCAAGGTGCAAAAGCAGCAAAATTTGATCTTTTAATGATAAGAACCGTGTGACAGGGCTAATTCTTAAAGCCTTCTCAGACAAAAGTAGCTGGAGTTTAGGCTAAGCCCAGTGTTCTGTGGAATATCCTGATTTAATGATCTTCTACTGAGATCAAAGCCAGATCTACTGACCCAATGAATGCATGAAAATCTTGAGTTGACAATGGCAAGGCCTCCGGTATCTTGTAAGTCCTCTTCATGTGAAAGTTCTTTTGAAAACCTCCCTTGTTCCTTACCTCCCCCAACCCCATAGTATATAATCAACCACCCCTCAAAACCCCTGTGCAGCAGCTCTTTCTGCCCACAGGTCCTGTCCCCGTTTAATAAATCACCATTTTGCACCAAAAAAAAAAAAAAAAAGAAAGAAAAAAAAGAATATCAATATCAACATTACCCAATTACCCCTCAAAGGTGGAGATTGAGTCTTGAAAATTAATAAAAGGTTACAGACAGCTGGAGAGGAGAAGGAAGGGCATTCCAGAAAGAGGTAGCTGACTGTGCAGAAGTATGAAAGCCAAAAAAAAAAAAAAAGCTTGTGGGAGATGAAGGAGAAAGAAGAATGTAGAATGGTATTTTGGCTAGGGGCACCTGGGTGGTTCAGTCAGTTAAGCATCTGCCTTAGGCTCAGGTCATGATCCTGGAGTCCCAGGATCAAGCTGAGTAGGGTTTCCTGCTCAGTGGGGAGCCTGCTTCTCCCTCTCCCTCTGCCCTTCCTCCTCCCCCTGCTCATGTTCTCTCTCAAATAAATAAATAAAATTTTTTAAAAATTGTATTTTTCGCTACATGATATTGTGATTTATAGTAAGAAATATATATATAGTTGACCCTTGAACAATGTGGGGATTAGGGGCACCGACCACCTCACAGCTGGAAATCCAAGTATAATTTTTGACTTCCTCAAAACTTAACTGCTGATGGCCTACTGTTGACTGGAAGCCTTACGGATAACATAAACAGTCAACATACAGTTTGCATATGTATTATTTACTGAATTCTTACAATAAAGTAAGCTAGAGAAAAGAAAATGTTATTAAGAAAATCATAAGGAAGAGAAAACACATAGTACCTACTGTTCCGAAAAAATCCACGTATAAGTGGACCCATGCAGTTCAAACCTGTGTTGTTCAAGGGTCAACTGTATTTGGCCTTCTTCCAATCCCTGGCACAGAACTCCTGAAACCCATGAATTTCCTAAGTGATGAGAATGATTAAGTTGTCTTTTGTTATGTTCATGAACTTTTGGAAAGCACCTAAGGATGAGGGCTGTTTGCCAGTGGAGCCAACCATATCATTAGAAGGTTGGAACTTTCAGTCCCACTCTGACCTCCAAGGGAGGGGAGAGGGGCTAGAGGTTTAATCAGTCACCAATGGCCAGTGATTTAATCATTCATGTCTATGTAATGAAGCCTCCATTGAAGCCCAAAAAGACAAGGTTTGAAGAGTTTCTGGGTTGGTGAACCAGAACACACCCATGTGCGAGGCCTCAAATTCTGCAGAAACAGAAGCTTCTGTGTGCAGGACCTCACTCTATGTATCTCTTCATATGGCTGTTCATTCACATTCTTTAAAATCTTTTGTAATATGCCAGTAATCTAGTAAGTGAACTGGTTTCCTAAGTTCTGTGAGCCACTCTGGCAAATCAATTGGACCCAAGGAAGAGAGGTATAGGAACCTCTGATTTCCAGCTAGTCTGTCAGAAGCACTGGTAATAACCCATGCTTGGACTGGTGGTTAGCATCTGACTTATGGGACTGAGCCCTTAACCTGTGGCATCCGATGCTATCTCTAGGTAGATCATGTCAGAATTGACACTAGCTGGTGTTGGAGAATTGTTTGGTGTAGGGAAGAAACCCACACATCAGAGTTGGTTTCAGAATCATAGGCTAAGACACCTTGGTCTTTGCAGTCAGAAAGATGACCCGAGAGAGTTCTGGGTTTTTTTTAGGTGAAACTGAATACAAAAGCCAGACAGAGCCTCCAAATGAGTAGTAAAATTTACTAGATTTCACTTCTGGGAAAAGACTAGACAGAAAGGAGGGGAATAGAAAAGCAGTGGTGCAGAAATCAGGGAGAGCAACCAAACCAAAGCTCCAAACCCAAGGGCAGGAGGCAGAGCCTGAAGAAGTGCTTGATTTGTACATGGTTCCTGTGGTCAAAGGCAAGAAGGTGACCTGAGGGCTTACGGGTTAATATCCAGCCCAGATGTGACATACAAGTAGATGAGTGGAGGAGACCAGCTAGAAAAAGTAGAAGATGAAACAAGGGTCTAGGGCCCAAGGGATACCAAAATTTAAGGGGTGCTTTGAAGAGGAGTCCTTAAAAACGGCTAAGAAAATGCAGCCAGAGAGGTCTACCTTCTCCCTAGCCTCTAGTACTTTCTCAGCTCCACTCTCCCTTCACAGTGCCCCTCATTCTTGAGTTAATTCTTGATCCTTCCCCTCCACTCTCTCCATCAAAACTCCTCTTCTGAGAGTGAGAAAGCAATCTGAGTTAAAGCGATCCACATTTAGGTTTGAATGACCAATGCTTCTCTACTTTCATCCTTGAGTGTTAATCTCTAAGTGTAAATTAATATCCAGTGGATAAACTTTCAGCCTACTTGGGAATGGTGAAAAAAACTTCAATTGTGGCCACCTGGCTATTTACTTCAGCTTGGGGGAGAGAAGCAGAGGAGAGAGTTGAAAGCATCTATAAAGTCGCTCTGAAGTCCTAATTTAGTGACACTCATGTGGTTCCCTCCTTCCCACCCCCCATTTTTATTTTTCATTTTTCATTTCATTTCATATAATTTATTTTTTAAGTAGTATCCACGCTGGATGTGGAGCCCAACGCAGGGCTTGAACTCACGACCCTGAGATCAAGACCTGAGCTGAGATCAAGAGTCAGACACTTAACTGACTGAGCCACCCACAAGCCCCTACCCTCCATTTTTAATGGGGGGCATTCATGATTTGAATCTGCTGGAAACGTCTAACTGACAGTCATATATACCTAGAAATTCTGGGAACTAGGATAAGCCAAACAGTGGTGTCCTGGGTGTAGTTCAGTGTCAGGCTGAATATCCTTCTTTCTTCTTCCCCTTTATTGACTCTCAGCAAGGACAGAACAATTAAGGCCCTCAGACTCCACACAGGAAACTGATGGAGAGAGTAGTAGAGAAGAGGACATCTCTGTCCATCCATTCTCCTTCTGGGAGAGGCATCAAATGGCATAACCATTACGAAAAACAGTTTGGAGTTTCCTCAAAAAATTAAAAATAGAATGATCTTATAATCCAGCAATCTCACTCTGAGTATACATCCAAAGAAAATGAAATCAGTATCTTGGAGAGATATCTGCAGTTTCATGTTCATGGCAGCATTGTTGACAGAAACCACGATATGGAAACAACCCAAAAGTCCGTAAGTCCATTGACAGGTGAATGGATAAAGAAAATGTGATATAGGGGTGCCTGGGTGGCTCAATCGTTAAGCGTCTGCCTTCGGCTCAGGTCATGATCCCAGGGTCCTGGGATTGAACCCCACATTGGGCTGCCTGCTTGGCGGGAAGCCTGCTTCTCCCTCTCCCACTCCCCCTGCTTGTGTTCCTGCTCTCGTTATGTCTCTCACTGTCAAATAAATAAATATTAAAAAAAAAGAAAATGTGATATATAATAAATAAATATATATGTGTGTGTGTATATATATATATAATGGACTATTATTCAGACTTTGCAAAGAAGGAAATCTTGACATTTGTGACAACATGGGTGTAACTGGAAGACATTATACTAACTGAATTAAGTCGGACAAAAAAGACAAATACTGCATGATCTCACTTATGTGTGAATCTAATATAGTCAAACTCATAGAAGCAGAGAGTAGAATGGTGGTTACCAGGGATTGGGGAAGGGGGAAATAGGGAGACGTTGATCAAGGGTACAAAGTTTTACAAGATGAATAAGTTCTGAAGATCAAATGTATAGCAATGTGAATATAGTTTATAATATAGTATTGTACACTTGAAATTTGATGAAAGGGTAGATCTTAAATATTCTCAACACCAAAAAAAAAAATAATAGGTAGCATGGTGAAATGATGTATGTTAATTAGCTTGATTGTGGCAATTATTTTTAAGTGTATTTTTTAAATTAATTTATTTAAGTAATCTCTATACCCAACACGGGGCTCGAACCCATGACCCCAAGATCAACAATTGCATGCTCTTCCGACTGAGTCAGCCAGGTGCCCCTGGCAATTATTTTTTAAGTTATTTGTATATCAGAATATCAAGTCATATACCTTAAATATATACAATTTTTATTTGTCAATTATACCTCAGTAAAGATAGGGAGAAAACCAGCAATATCCCAAAAAAGAAAACAAACAAACCACATCTTTTTGTCCACTCTTCACTCCTTTTCTTTCTTCCTCCATGCCTTCCTTCCTTTCCTTCTTATTTTCTTCCTTCCACGAATAAGCATTGAACATCTTCTCTGAACCAGGGATGATACCAGGCGCTGGGAATCCACCAGTGAGCATGCAGGTAGCCATTCCTCTCATAGACTCACTGTTGCGAGGAAGCTCTGTCCCTTCTGCTGGTCACTTAAAGGGCCCCATGTGGATGCTACTTAGTTACCATTCCAGAACTGCTCAGGAGACCCTCCTGCTCCTTCCCACACTTCCAATCTTTCCCATCTCTCCATGATCTAACTTTCAATATATTAGTAGAGTCATCCAAAGGTTTTACCTCCTGGGAAGCAAAGGATTGTTTGCAGAGTCAGCTTTCTTTCTTTACAACATTTGATTAAAGCACCATCTTGTAACACATTATTGGACCCTTTTTTTTTAACCTGGTAATTATGTGACCATGAGGTTGATCATTTTTTTTCCTGTTCTTAGTACAATTCCTGCTAATTTGTGGCTTGCCCACAGTTTACTGCATACACTCTTCCCTCGTTACACAGAGAGAAATACATATTTATATTTTACACAGAATATACATAATGGAAGAAACAAAACAGCCAAAAATATTGACATCTACTTTAAAAATTAATAAAAATGTTAATACATTTTATTATATGTATCCTCCTTTCATATTAGAGTTACTTTTTTTAAAGATTTATTTTTTTAATTTTATTTATTTGAGAGAGAGTACAAGAGAGAGAGCATGAGCAAGGTGAGGGGCAGAGGGAGAAGCAGACTCCCCACTCAGCAGGGAGGCTGATGCGGGGCTCAATCTCAGGACTCGATCCTGGGACTCATTCCCGGGACTCTGGGATCATGATCTGAGCTGAAGGCAGATGCTTAATTGACTGACCCACCCAGGCTCCCCTAGTTACTTTTTAAATACTTGTTTTAAACTTTTCACTTTGACTCATGGACTTTTACAAATACAATCACTTGCTATAATTATTGTTCTTTTTGATGCTCAAAAGAATCACAACGTGGCCAGTAGGAATCCTCTTATATTGGCTTCACTGCCCAATTAGCATGATTTCAAATATTTTGGAAGCATCCTTTTCCTGGACATTACAACCCCCTCCTGATTTCCCTCTGCTCCAAGACATGGAATTGGCTATGCTTCAAAAAAGCTTTGGTTTCTGTTTAAGGAACATAACAGAATCCAAAATGCGGATGTTGGGCGTGCAAATCAATTTGGTAGTGAGTAAAGTTGTTTCCAGGTGACGGACCTGAAGATTATTCTTTTTAAATCCATCGGTTTGGGGGTGCCTGGGTGGCTCAATCGCTTAAGCTGCTGCCTTCCGCTCAGGTCATGATCCTGGGGTCCTGGGATGGAGCCAGCCTGCTCAGCAGGGAGTCTGCTTCTCCCTTTCCCTCTGCTCCTTCCTCCCCACGGCGCCCCCCACCCACCCCCCATGCCACCGGGGATGTGCTCTCTCTCTCAAATAAATAAATACAATCTTTTTTAAAAATCCATCAGTTTGCATTAAAACTTTCCATTTTGGGGGCACCTGGGTGGCTCAGTTGGTTAAGAGTCCAACTCCTGATTCCATCTCAGGTCATGATCTCATGATCTCAGGGTCATGGGATTGAGCCCTAAGTGGAGGCCCATGGCGGGCTCCACGCTCAGTGGGGAGTCTGCTTGGGGATTCTCTCCCATTCCCTCTGCCCCTCCTCCCCACTCACACGTGCGCTCTCTTGCGGGCACTTGCTCTCGCGCTCTCTCTCTCTCTCAAATAAATAAATCTTTAAAAGAAAAAAAAACTTTCCATTTTTATCCAACTGGAAATTCCTTTTGTTCTAACATAAAAATATACTTCCTTAATATACCATATACTTCCTTTTTTAACCTCTCACCAAATCTATAATTATAACCTCTTCTCTTTTATAATCTTTATTTGAATCACCTATCACCATTCAGAAGTCTCTTGATTGATGCAAATTTGTTTGCATTCTTTTTTGGTCCAAAATAAATTTAGTACTCAACTGTAAGAAAGATTTTCCAGTTAACTGTTATTATCTATACCATGGTTATTTATAAATGACCTGTGTTCTGCTTCAATTTTAATCCTTTTTTTGTAAGAATCTTGGTATAAATATAAAATAAATGAATAGTTTAGTGTTGTAATCAAGTCAAACTTGCTAACAAAGCAACTCATATATATTTCATGATTTGTTATTGTAATAGGATAATTCGGCATGTATGGAACAGTTTATATATATATATATTTTTTAAGATTTTATTTATTTATTTATTTGACAGAGAGAGAAAGAGAGAGAGAGCACACAAGCAGAGGGAGAAGCAGGCTCCCCGCTGAGCAGGGAGCCAATGTGGGACTGGATCCCAGGACCCTGGGATCATGACCTAAGCTGAAGGCAGACCTTACCCAAATGAGCCACCCAGGCGCCCCTGGAAAAGTTTATATAAATGATGATAATTACACAGAAAGATGGTATGTCAAGGTTAGATGGTAGGAGAGAAGGAAGGAAAGCATGGAGAAAGAAAAGAAGGGAGTGAGTGACTAATATATATGGCATGTTTATATTTCCAGTTATTCCAAACAACTGGGTCAATACATAACAAAAGGCAATACAACCAATTACACAATACTAAGTAAAACTTTAAAAATGCATAATTTCAGGAAACCCTCTATGAAAGGTTTAGGCATGACAAATAACACTGATGGAGTGAGTAAAGTTTAATGATTTAAAGGAGTCAAGCTTCTATATAGTGTATGATTCCATTTGTATGAAATGTCGAGAGTAAACAAAGCCATACAGACAGAAAGTAGTTTGGTGGTTGCCCAGGGCTTGGAGGAAGGAGGAAATGGAGGGTGAATGCTAACCAATTTCTTATTGGAGCAGTGAAAATATTCTTTTTCTTTCTTTCTTTTTTTTAATTTTTTTTTAAAGATTTTATTTATTTATTTGAGAGAGAGAATGAGATAGAGAGAGCATGAGAGGGGGAGAATCAGAGGGAGAAGCAGACTCCCCGCCAAGCAGGGAGCCCAATGCGGGACTCGATCCCGGGACTCCAGGATCATGACCTGAGCCGAAGGCAGTCGCTTAACCAACTGAGCCACCCAGGCGCCCCTCTTTCTTTTTTTTTAAGTAGGCTCCATGCCCAATGTGGAGCTTGAACTCATGATCCTGAGATCAAGAGTCACATGCTCTACTGACTGAGCCAACCAGGCACCCCTTGATGAAAATGTTCTAACATTGATTGTGGTAATGGTGGCACAACTCTGAAGATACTAAAAACTTTTTTTTTTTTTTTTTTTTATGGTCAGTTGCATGGATAATCAATTTTATCCCAAAAAAGCTGTTATGAAAGGGAAGGCGCCTGATATCTGGGAGCTCAGGCTTAGAAGGGGCCCCCCCCCCCCCCCTCCAGCCAGGAATCAATTATAAATAACTCCAACCGACATAAATAACCAAACATAAGTAACCTACAACCTTGGCCAGTATGAAGTGGTATTATTTTAATTTGGGATCTACTAAAATTACTGTAACCCTAGAAAAGTATCAAAATAAATATTACTTATAAATATAGAGATAACAAAAAAATTAAATCTATGGTTTTAATATTTTAAAATTAGATTTAAACGTAGTTCTAAGCTCTGTGATTATTTTACTTTTGTGTTTCTGTCTGCCATTTGGTGTGTTAGGATGTTTGAAATGTTCAAAGAATTGATCTCATTGGGTTTGTGCATATAATTTGGACTGTTTAAGGGAATTTAATTAAGTGTATGCAGTGATCATTAAGACGGATTCCCCTACACTCATTCACTCTGGGATAATTAGTCAAAGCCAACTGGCAGTCCCACCGTCCTTGCCAGTGATTGGTCTAGGAATAGGCACGTGACACAACTCTGACCAATGGGATGTAAGTAAAAGTCTACCACGGGGCTTCTGGGAAAGGTTTCCATGGTCGCCCCCCCCCCACAACCCCGCAAAAAAGGAAATAAAAGTCCCACTTCCTTCTCTGAAATGTTGTGTCTGAGTAAAATAATGTCATTGCAGCAGCCCCGTTGTGACAAGCCTGAGGGCGTTGCCAATACACGGAGAAGGGCAGAACCAAGAGAATCCCAACAAAGTGGAGCTGGAGCCCAGATGTACTGCGTCCACAGCCCACCCCACCTCGGGGCTTCACCTTATGTGAGATCAGACATTTCCTTATTATTTAAACCACTCTGAGTTAGGGTTTTCTGTTATTGTCACCCCAAATAAATAGACGTTGTAATCAGGATTTAAATGTAAAAACGTAGTTTAAGAAACTTTTATTTTCTAAGTTTTATTAGGCATGTAAATTTGATAAATTAAGCATCAGTTGTCTTGATACTGGGAGTTGCAGAGAGTATTCTTCTGCACACACAGAAGCCCCTGGGACTTTGAAGAACCTAGAAGCAGTGCCAACAGACACATTTCAAAGAGGGATTCATTCCCTTGATCCTCATATGAAAACCTACTGGTAACATGACACACGTCTTCAACTGTGGCAGACTCATATAGACTCAGACAAGATTTATCTGCAGGAATCACAAATACTGACTCCTCCTGCTATCATTTCTGGTGGAGAAAGAGAAGTTAGAGAACCCAAAGGAATAAAACGCAAGTAGTCATGCTCTCGGTCAATGACCAAAGGGGACTTCATAGGCCAAGGGTCCCCAGCTCAAATGCCTTTAGGGTTCAGGCAATTTCTGTGACTGAAATTGAGCGGAAGTGAGGCCCTAGGAAATGGTGGTCCCCCTAGAGGGAGTGCCCCCACCCACACCCAGATGATGTTACTACGAGGAAAAGCTACAGCTTCAGTGTTGCCAGATCTTCCCCTTTTCAAGAAAAGCCAGAAACCTGGATCATATGAATTTTTAGATCAAGCCAACCGATTCAACTTCAAAAATAAAAACAAAGCATTGTGTGGCCAAACAAAACACATCTAGGGGCTGTCCACAGGTTGCCAGTTTGCAAGCTCACCCCATAGTTTTGCAGCATGCCTGTACAGTAGACATGTGTGAAAGCTGAGACATCTGCCTCGTGCTGCCAGCCCGGGCCACCATTTCCCTCCCACAGGTGCTTCTTAGACACTTCGATTCAGGGTCCCCTAGCCGAAAAGAGGTGATTCATACCAATAGCCCAGCCAGAAGGATTAGCTGCAAAATGATTTGAATGAGTTGAATGAATGATTTGTCACATGGGGTTGTTTAAGTGTTGTCCTCTGGGGCGCCTGGGTGGCTCAGTCGGTTAAGCGTCTGCCTTTGGCTCAGGTCATGATCCCGGGGGCCTGGGATCGAGTCCTACACCAAGCCCCGCAGTGGGCTCCCTGCTCAGTGGGGAGTCTGCTTCTCCCTCTCCCTCTCTTTCTCCCTCTCCCTCTGCCCCTCCCCTGGCTCGTGCTCTCTCTCTCACTCTCTTTTGCTCTCTCTCTTTCACTCTCTCTCTCAAATAAATAAATAAAATCTTAAAAAAAAAAGTTGTCCTCTGCTTCAATGCTGAAGACTGACACATAATTTGCATTTCAATCCTTGCCAGACCCAAGTTGCGTAACAGTGATTAGCCACAAATGTGATCAGTCCTGCTGAACTCCTTTGCTGTGTTGCTAGGCTTTCTAAATTAGAATCAACCATTCACTCAGATGAAAAAACTAGAGGTGGCGCCTGGGTGGCTCAGTCGTTAAGCGTCTGCCTTCGGCTCGGGTCATGATCCCAGGGTCCTGGGATCGAGCCCCGCATCGGGCTCCCTGCTCCTCGGGAGGCCTGCTTCTCCCTCTGCCTGCTGCTCCCCCTGCTCGTGCTCTCTCTCTCTCTGTGTCAAATAAATAAATAAAATCTTTAAAAAAAAGAAAAAACTAGGGACACACACACAGAGATAGAGAGAGAGAGAGAGAGTGAGACTGCTAGTCGCTGGAGTCTCATCACACATCTCTGGAACTTCCCAGTTTAGCCCAGCACAATCCGCAGTCTGCAGGGGTCACATGACAAATATTCCCTGGTTTCTTGAAGATAAGAGTAAACCCAAGGCCTGTGAATGCCTCTGACTCATAGAAAAATCTGCTCATTTTCATGGGTCTATTTGTGTGTTATTTTAAAATATATGTGATCTGACACATTGTAACAGGAGGAACTTAGGTTAGATATTAAGAACAATTTCCTGACTAACAGATTGTGAAACATTAGAGCAGGTTACAAATGAGGAAGTAGAGCTCCATCTCTGCAGGACTTTTCCGCTAGGGTAAACGCCTGATTCTGTCGGTCAGATGCTATCGCTGGAGTCAGTGGGGTTTGTGTGAGATGTCTCTTCCAGCCTGCTCTTCAATCTTAGTAAGAACTGCCATTTATAACATGCTCACTGTTGTAGGTCCTTATCAAGTCCTCCTGGAAACCCAGTAAGACAAATTATCCCCATTTTACAGATGAGGAAGCTGAACCTCAGAGAGACGAAATAACTCGCTGAAGTTCACCCTGGCAGGGCTAGAATTAGAACCTACCTCTGTGCGGCTTCCAAGTCTAGGCCCTTTCTATAAGGCCATGTTGCTGCAGGTCCCGTGGCAGAACACCCATGGCTACCTGGGGGAGGAGAGACCGAAGGGCAGGTTCGGGCAAGGAAAATATTATCCAAAACAGTTGTGAGAGCAAGGCTGAGACCCAAAAAGGAAACCAGTGTCAGGAAGAGAGATAAGATGCCAACCGGGGCGGAGACAGAGATACAAAGGGGAGGCAAGGTCAGAACCTGGAAGTCAAGGAATATCCTTCTAGAAATGAGTCTGCACTGACTTGGACAGTCCAGGAAGTGAAGATAGTGACCAGGGAGTTCCTTTTAAGCAACACTCCCCTTGTGCTGCCGAGCCTGCCAAGCACCAGGCTGGATGCTGCTGACCCGCCCAGCTCAGCTTTTCCTTTGGTGACTCCTGACTTGCTAACAGTGCCCCTGGACAATTCCCGTTCCCACTGTCCCACCCACCAAGCAATTGTCTTTGATGTACAGGAGCTGAAACACTGTCCAACAATGATTCTGCAATGTAGTCAGCTGTTCAGAATACCTGTAATGGTGTAACTTCCCTTCTCTAAAATATTGTCCCTGTTGTTTCTGCCCCGCAAGGGCCCGGGCTCCTGGAATAGCATCATTGCTACAACCTAAGAGAGGGCGGGTTGAAAACTAGTGGGTGCCTACAGCACCAATATATGATATGTTAAGCTGCACTGACTTTCCTACTTAACAGTTGTGGCCAAAAAGAGTTAGTGTCTGTATTGTGAAATAACAAAAGAGTAGCTCCAAGACAACTCTGGAGGAAGGTGGGGGGCACCTCTATATTATTTCAAGAGGTAATCTGGGTGCCTCTTTTGTTTTACTGGAGTATAATTAACATACAGTGTTATCGTAGTTTCAGGTGCACAGTATAAAGATTTGACAGTTCTGGGCACCTGGGTGGCTCAGTTGGTTAAGCGACTGCCTTCGGCTCAGGT
Organism: Neomonachus schauinslandi; assembly: GCF_002201575.2. Classification (NCBI taxonomy): domain Eukaryota; kingdom Metazoa; phylum Chordata; class Mammalia; order Carnivora; family Phocidae; genus Neomonachus; species Neomonachus schauinslandi. Next base: position 46,940,352 of record NC_058413.1, read on the forward strand.
CATGATCCTGGAGTCCCTGGATCGAGTCCCGCATCGGGCTCCCTGCTCGGCAGGGAGTCTGCTTCTCCCTCTGACCCTAACCCCTCTCATGTGCTCTCTCTCATTCTCTCTCTCTCAAATAAAGAAATAAAATCTTAAAAAAAAAAATTTGACAGTTCTATACATTACTCAGGGCTCACCACATGCACAGTCACCATCTGTCACCAAACGTTATTACCATCTGACTGACCGTATTTCCCTATGCTGTACCTTTCATCTCCGTGACTTATTTATTTTATAACTGGGAGTTTGTACCTTTTAAGAGCTTGTTTTCCCAAACTCCAGTTGGCCTTAGGAGCTCCAGACTCTGTGCTCAAATAGGAAATCTAAAGAAATGAGTGCAACCAAAGAGACACAGGAGAACAGACTCACTAGGTTCAGTTCCCAGCTGTCCAACTAGAACTGACACCCAGTTCTTTCCGTTAAACTCAAAACTTTCTGGAAGCTCAGGCTTCAAGGATCAGAAGGCACGCCCAAATCTGTCCTGCTGGTCAGTGCCTTTGGGAAGTTTTTTCATTTAGTCTGTGCTTTCCTGACGCACATTCCTCTTATAATAAGGGCGGAGAGAGAAAACTAAAGCAGAAATTTAAAAAAGAAGTCAGGTCTTTTCTTTTTTCTGACTGGTCATAGCTTGGCCAGGTCAATAAATAAATGCAAGGATACATCCGCCTGAAATTATTTATCTCACCCCACCCACCACTCACTGTGAAAAAAACCAGAGCTGACTGATCTATGACTCCAGCGGAAGGTTAAAGCTTTCCAAAGCCTTCTGAGAGTTTGGCCTAGGGATTAACAGAATTCTGGAGAATGCTTTGGATTTTAGGCTCATTCATTTATCCCACAATCATTTATTGGGTTCCACCGATTTTCTAGGTGCTGAGTTAGGAGCGGGGGAGTGCTCCGGGAATGACCAGAGCACAGATCCCGCTCTCCAGCTGCTCCGGGGGTAGCGGGGAGACAAAGCACGAATTAGGTGACTGCAGATAGAAGCAAGAAAATGCTAAGTGCCACAAGAGAGAGAAAACCACACAATACTCATCATTTATATTTGAATGGGACTTTCTAAAGTCAGTTTCCTTATATTATCTCATTTGCTCCTCAGCACACCTGTGGTGGACATCTGCAGTGATTCTTGTCCAGCATCCTCTCATCATTCTGATCAATGTACCCCAGCTTCTCACTGGAGAACCTCCACCCACCCATTCTCGTCCCATGTGCTGTTGCCAAGACTACGCCCGACTGTCTGAGGTAGGACAAATCTCCTGGGCCCCAGGCAATCCAAGCAGCCAATTCTCCTGGCCATAGGGACCACCTCAGGGATGGGAACATGACCCAGTTAGAGCAACGAGAATTTAGTTGGGACTTCTGCAGAAGTTCTCAGGCTTGTCTGCTGGAAGTGAAGCAGAAGGACTAGGGTTCTGGGCCTGCTGCCAGCCATCTTGTCACTCTTTAAACCTGAGCCTGAAGGCGGCAGTGAAACGCAGAGCTGAGAGTTCTGATGGTACCACTTGAGCTCTGAATTCACCGATGCCTAAAGCCATCTCTGCCCCTAGACTTTTCACCAGTGTAAACCAGTAAGGACCCTTTTGTCAGAGGCCAATTTGGGTTGGGTTTTCTGTCACTTGAAACAAAAAGAGTCATGAAAAAGGCTCTAACTCTATGAGATAAATATTTCCATCTGTTATAAAAGAAACATTGAAGGTCACATAGGTAAAAAAACAAAACCAAACCAAAAACAGCTAAGACGTGGCAGAGCCCCCTCCCGAACCCACAAAGCCTGATACCAGTTTGTCGGTTCAGTCCTTCACACCACAGCTGCTTCCCTCAGTCACAGAAATCCTGAGGAAGCACAGATAACTAGGCTGGAAAGATTAGCCAGGCTTCATAGGAGCACCAATTGAGCTGGACTGTGAAAGACAGGTTGGATTCCGCCTAAGATGACGGCAAAAGTACTATGGGTAAAGGAGGCGTCATATACAAGGTCATGGATATGAGAAACTCAGGGGCAGCTGGACAATAGCAAGTACTTCAGTTTGTCCAAAGCACTGGGTATATAAAAGAAGATAACAGAAAGCTTATTTATGATCAGAATGTTTGGGGAACTTGAAATTTATCCTGAAGGTCAGAAATTTCCAAACCCCACTGTATGAAAGAATTGGCTTCAAGTGACCGGAACTCAATTTTGGCTAGCTTGGTTGTACAGCATCTTGGGGATGAGGTCCAGGAAAGAAGATTCAAAAGAACCCAGTGAGGAGAAAGAGTCAAATTCTTGGCTTTGAGTTCCAAAAAAGTATCTTGAAACCAGGACAAGATGATGGAACTGAAGCAGGACTCACCTCTTTGAGATTGAAAGCAAGAAAGGGAAGTTCTCAGGAGCCAGAAATCAAAGCCAAAGCTAGCATAGTGAGCAGAATCTGAAGCTGGGACAGGATGGCCTTAGAGATTAAGGATGAGATTTTGACATTGATGTGGAAACAGAAAATGAAGCCTTGTGCCCTGATGAGACCTGGACTTACAACAAAGGTCCTACCTGCTCCACATAGGAGGATAGAAAAACCCTGTTAACCACCCAGGGGAAGGAGCAAGAGAGCTTGCCATTAGCCTGGATCACAGGGAGAAAAACAATCATCTGTGATAAACTGGAACCGCAAGCCTGTTTTTGCACCAGCATGGGACCTGAACTCACAGGTACATCAGGTCCTGTGCTTTATCCATCAGGTGTAGGTCACAAGATATTGAGCAAAATACAAGCAAATTCATACCTAGATAGCATAATAAACTTGGAGAACATCAATTACAAGGAACAAAAATCTTAAAAGCAATCTATGAAAAAAGAGTACCTACAAAAGACTAACAAACTGTAGCGAGCTACTCATCAGCAACAATAAATGCCAGAAGACAAAGAGATATCTTAAAACTGCTAATCTATTGAGCTGCAAAGGAAAACAAAAATGAGAATCAGGAGAGTGCCAAGTAATCATGCAGAGAGTGATGTTTTAAGAACCAGGCAACAATGCGGGTATGATTTACAATAGCCAAAACATGGAAACAACCTAAGTGTCTATCAATGAATAAATAGATAAGGAAATGTGATACACACACACACACACACATACATACAGTGGAATATTATTCAGCCGTAAAAAGGAAATCCTGCCTTTTGTGACAACATGGATGGATCTTAAGGATATTATGCTAAGTGAGATAAGTCAGAGAAAGACAAATACTGTGTGATCTCATTTATATATGGTGTCTAAAAAAAAAAATTAGTGAAACTCACAGGTACAGAGAACAGATTGGTGGCTACCAGAGCTGGGGGTTGGAAGAGTGGGCAAAGTGGGTGAAGGTAGTCAATGCACAACCTTTCAGTTATAAGATAAATAAGTCATGGGGATATAACATACCACATTGTGACTAGTTATCAATACTGCATCATATATTTGAAAGTTGCTAAGAGAATAGATTTTAAAAGTTCTCACCACATGGGATGCTTGGGTGGCTCAGTCGGTTAAACGTCTGCCTTTGGCTCGGGTCATGATCCCAGGGTCCTGGGAGCGAGTCCTGTATCAGGCTCCCTGCTCAGTGGAGAGCCTGCTTTTCCCCCTGCTTGCTGCTCTCCCTGCTTGTGCTTGCTCTCTCTGACAAATAAATAAATAAAATCTTTAAAAAAAAAGTTCTCATCACAAGAAAAATATTGTAAATATGTATGGTAATGGACCTTAACTAGACCTATTGTAATCATTTTGCAATATATACATATATCAAATTATTATGCTGTACACCTAAAAAATAAGATGTTATATGTCAATTAAATCACAATTAAAAAAACCTAAACAGGTGGTTAGTTATGTCAAAAGCTGCCAAATAGACAAGAACGATTAGGACAGAGAAATGCCCATTGGATTTGATAACCTAGAAATCACAAGTGAATCTGACTTCATGGTTTCAGTAGGGGGGTGGAGGACAGAAAGCTGGTGTGAGGAGGCTGAAGTCAACACAAGGAAGTAAATTTATACCTCCAAAAACCCCTTTGCTTCAAACCCGTGGCCATGGCATTTAAAATGTAAAAATGAAAAAAAAAATTAAAAATAAAAATGATTTTTTAAAAGGACATACCTATCCCCATGATCCAAAAATGGAATAGAAACACAGTACTATGAGTGGGGTGAAGTCTCAGGTTTAGGGGCTCTAAGTCTAGAAGTTGGATAGCGGCAGCTGGTCGAGTTCAACTCCTGTGGGAATAAAGGGCTCCCCTCAGTGTGGGAGACTGATGCTCACAGCTCCATACCAGAGGCTAATGCAGGCTCCACAGCTTATTTGAAAAAAAAAAAAAAAAAAAGGCTGAAGAAAATAGCTGTCAATCTGTGGGCTCTGTCTTTATTAGAGCCCAGGGAGGTGAGGAACGAAGAGAAATTGTCAAGTCATCTGCTGGTCCCATGACTAGATCTGCCATATCCCTAATATCTGCGGGTGGAGAACCATGGGCAGAGGCCCCGGCTCTAGGTTGACACCCAGAGGGCCCCACGGAGGCATCCTGGGAAGGGATGAGGGGAAAGTTAGAGAGAGAGAGAGAGAGAAATCAAACAAAAACAAATACTTCCTCACTCAAAAGCCTATGAACCATAATTCCAAAACATATGAAAGGACCTCCTGGTGGGAAAGATAGCCTTTAAAATTAACAATCAGATCAGAAATTTTCTCAAATTTCCTCCGGAAATTTGTAAAAGAGTATAAAAAGACTTTAAAATAGTATGTTGAACATGTTCAGAGATGAATGTACACCTTCCATTTCAAAAGGAAAGTGTGAAGCAAAAATAAGCTGAAATGAAACAACATGAACCATAACCAGTTAGAAATCCTTGAAATGAAAAATACCCTAGGGGCACCTGGCTGGCTCAGTCAGTAGAGCATGCAATTCTTGATCTCAGGGTCTTGAGTTCAAGCCCCACGTTGGGGGTGGAGATTATTTTAAAAAAAGAAAAGAAAAATACCCTAGTTGAAATCTCAGGGGCCATAAATGGGAGAAGTTCTAGAGTAAATTACTCTCAAAGAGTATATTAGAAAATTGGAAGAGGGAATAGAGGAATTCACTCAGAACACAGCATGAGATTAAAAAAAGAAACAGCCATTAAAAATATGAAGAATACATGAGGAGGTTTAAATATATATGATAGGAGTTCCAGAAAAAGATAATTGAGAGGAATGATAGAAAAAGCAATATTTGAAGAGAAAATTACTGAGTTTTTTCCCAGAATTGAAGAAAAATTCCTAGGAATGAAAGAAATTTACACTCAGCCAAATTATTATTCATGAGTGTTGGGAGAGGGGGAATCTCAGCATATAAAAACTAAGAAATGTTTGCTACTCGCAGGCCCTTACTGAACGTACTACCGGATTTTGATTCTAACACATACATCTGTTCATATATTCACATCTCCAAAATCACAATGTGTATTACAGTCAATCAGCAACTTTTATTCTTAGTTTTGTTTTCTCTTTAAAAAAAAAAAGTCTAGGGCGCCTGGGTGGCTCAGTTGGTTAAGCAACTGCCTTCGGCTCAGGTCATGATCCTGGAGTCCCGGGATCAAGTCCCGCATCGGGCTCCCTGCTTGGCGGGGAGTCTGCTTCTCCTTCTGACCCTCCCCCCCCCATGTGCTCTCTCTCATTCTCTCTCTCTCAAATAAATAAATAAAATCTTTAAAAAAAAAAAGTCTAGACTTCTATTTGCTTAGTTTTCTATGTACTTATCCTAATGTGCCATCGAATGTTCCATCAGCTGTGCAAATCTGCTCTCCAGGATATTTATTCCCATTAGGCACTCTGTTCCATCTACTTGAAGAGATCTCCCTGGAGCCTTCTGACTTGCTCCAGAATGAACTGGCTGTTCTCAAAGCCTGTGGCATCGCTAACTTAGATTTTCTATTCAGCATCATTTTGGCGATTTTCTTCACCTCTGTCTTGTGATGAAGTCCTAGTTTCCTGGTTCCCATTATTCTTTCCTCTTGGTTTGTCCCCCTTGTTTGAGTGAAGCAAATTCTCCTGTTGTGTCCCAACAGTGCACTGGAAGGAACATTTTTTGAGACTTTGCACATCTGAAAATATTTTTTTCCTACCTTCACTTGATAGCTTGGTAGGGTTAGAATTCTAAGTTGGAAATTATTTTTTCCTCAGTATTTTGAAGGCATTTTCCCATTGTCTCCTAGTTTTCCATGAGAAAACTGAGAATTCAGATGCATCCTGATCCTTGAGGCTTGGTGGAAAACTGTTCTTCCTTTCCAAAAGGTTTTAGGAATGTCTCCTTGCCCACACGTTCTGGAATTTCTCCATGGAGTACCAATTTTCATTCATTCTGCTAGACTTTTAATGGACTCTTTCATACTTTATGATGAGGCCTTCATTTCAGCTCCAAGTTTTTTTTTTTTTTAGGATGAAGGCCTCATCTCCTGTTGCCATGTCAACATTAAAATCCCATCCTCAGTGCCTCAGACCTATAGTGTTCCAACTTCGGATTCTGCTCACCATACTAGCTTTGAGCTCTTCTTTGATTTCTGGCACCTGGGGATTTCCCTTTCTCACTCCCAAGCTGCCTTGGTGATATTGTCCCATCTCATGGCTTTAAATACCATCTATAATGACAACTAGCAAATTATTTATCCACACCAGACCTCTCCAAACCTGCATAGTCAGCTGCTCCTTGATACCTCCATATGTATGTCCAATAGAAATTTCAAACTTAAAATTTCAAATCCAAACTCCTGATATTCCCCCTAAACCTGCCTCTCCCTCAGTCTTCCACTTCTCAGTAATGGCATTCTTCCATGTGCTCAATCTGAAAACCACAGAGTTACCCTTGACTCTTCCCTATGCCACACCCACATTCAATGCTATCAGGAAATCCCCTCAACCTGCCTTCAAAACATACCCAGAAACCAGTGAATTCTCACCATCTCCATTGCTAACACCTTGATGCACACCACATCAAGTTTGGCCTCAATTATTAGCCTTCAACTCAATGTTGTTGAACTGTCACTGTTGCCCCTTGTCATTGGCTGCCCCCAATAAACTACAGCTCCTGTATTCATAGTCTTTTTTCTTTTTTTTCTTCCTTTTTTAAAGTAGGCTCCATGCCCAATGTAGGACTTGAACTCATGACCCTGAGATCAAGAGTCACAAGACTGAGCAAGCCATGCACGCCCTTTTTTCTTTTTTCTTTCTTTTTTTTAAGTAGGTCCTGTATTCATGTTCTTGAGGCGCCCATTCCCTCAAATCCACCCTGGCCCTGTACCCTGTTTTAAATAAGAAAATGTGGCAGAATTGATGCTTGCCAGTGATGAGCCAAAGCCTTAAGAAGGCCCCATAGCCCTGGGGCGCCTGGGTGTCTCAGTCAGGTAAGCATCCGACTCTTGGTGTCAGCTCGGGTCATGATCTCAGGGTCGTGAGATCGAGCCCCGCACTGAGCCCCGTGCTCAGCGCAGTCTGCTTGAGATTCTCTCTCTGTCTCCCTCTGCCTCTCCCCCTTGCTCATGCTCTCTCACTTGCTCTCTCTCAAATAAATAAAATCTTTAAACAAAACAAAACAAAAACCCAAGAAGGCCCCGTAGCCCTGAGTTGCCATGTAAATAGTCTGGCTACCCTGTTGGAGAGGCCATGTGAAGAGGGAGAGCATATGAGACCACCTAGAGGTGAACCAAGGAGTCCAATCAACAGCAAAACAGCCAGACATTTGATCTCCATGTTACTGTTGCAGCCAGCCCCCAACTATTGTGAACACACATGAATGAAGAAGCCACAGTGGACATTCCAGGCCCAGAAGAAATTGCTAGCCGGGCTATGCCTTGTCCAAATTCCTAACCCACAGAACTATGAGAATAACAAGAGTTTGTTTGTTTAAGCCTCTAAGTTATAGGGGAGTTTATTTTGTCACAAAATATAACCTCAACTCTAGTGTCCCTGCTTCCTCCTTCACACACCGCCCCCACCTTCAGTCTATTCTCCATACAACAGCTGGATCAATTCTTTTAAAATATAAGAGGTCATATCACTTGTCTGCTCAGAATACTCCAATGTTTCTCATCTCACTCAGAGTAAAACCAGTATCTTTACAACAACCTAGAAGATCCCAAGAGCTGGCGAACTATGACCAGTTTGCCAAATCTTTGTACTGCCAGGGTTTTTGGTTTGTTTTTTTTTTTTAAACAGGCTGTTAAAAAAAAAAAAATGAGAGGAAGAATACATGATAGAGACCATACGTGGCCTGCAAAGCTTAAAATACTTACTATCTGGCATTTTACAGAAAAAAAATGTGCCAATCTCTGTTCTGCACAGCTGGACCCTTGGTGCCTGCATTCATCTCCTCCCCTTGCTCACCTCGCCCTCTGCTCGCCTAGCTCCAGGTAGACTGGCCGCCTGCTCATTCCTTGCATTTTTCTTACAGTTACTCCAACCAGCCACGCATGCCCTTGCCCTGAAATCTTTGCTCCTGCTGTTTTCTCTGGCGCAGTGTTCTTCCCAGAGTTAGCCCTCCAGAGTCCTTTTCCCTCAGGTCTTTACCCAAATGCACCTTTTCAGTGAGCTTATCTGACCGTCACCTTATTGAAAATTACCATCCCCCTGCATCTCTAACTCTCTCTGCTTTATTTTTCTTTATATCTCAAGTCACTAACATATATTTTTAACTTTTTGTTGTCATTGCTTATCTTCTATATTCTCCCACCAGAATGTAAATGTGTGGAACGGATTCTTTGCTTTCTTCACTGACGCATTCTCAGCGCCTAGAGCTCCTGGTGCATTTTGGGCACTCCATATGTATTTCTTGCATGTCCTTCTGGGTCATGAAAACCATCACATCCCTCTGTTTTCTGCACGCACTCGTCACCATTTGCAAATGCCATATTTAGTGGTCTGTCCATGAACTCCACAAAAGCGGGAGTAGAGCCGTGCTCAACAGATATCAAATATCCAATGTAATATTTATCCCAGAAATAAATCCACATCCCACACGTCTTTTAAAAGAGGGAATGGGAAGTGAGGAGGTAGAAACACCATCGACAACTTTTTCAAGAATTGAGCTGCGAATGGGAGCAGAGAAATGGAATGGTGGCCAGAAAAGGCTATATGGTCAAGGAAAGGTTACAAATGGGGATACAAGGAATAATCCAGATCGACACATACATTAACAACATAGGAAAAAGGAGAAATTGAAGAAGCAGAGTTCTTGGAGAGGCGAAAACAACAGGGTGCAGAGCCTAGGAGGAGAGGTTGACTGTGATGGGGGAGATCTACCCTTCCCTTGAACAGGAGGGAAGAGCAACCTCCAGCAGTTAAAGCCTCGTGGATGGCAAGATGAGGAGGTTCCCTTCTGACTTCTAGTCCCTCACTGAAGTGTGGGAGGTGAGGTTACCTGCTGAACTTAAGGGGTGGGCAGGGGATTGGAGGTTTGAGAAGAGGAGACAGAAGAGTGTGGAGACAGAGACCATCCTAGGGAACTGTGAAGGTACAGCCAGGCAGTTACCAAGGGCTCATTTGAGATCAATAATCACGAATTTCAACAAAAGCAGTCACCCCATTCAGTAATTTCTCTTGAGCAGCATCCGGCTATTGGCTGCAGGTACAGAGAAGACAGAGTTGAGTTCAGTCAGGGGGTGTGTAGCAAAGCAGTGATTCTCGGTGCATGGTCTCCAGACCAGCAACATCAGACTCATCGAAAGCTGGTAAGAAAAATGCAGATTCTCAGGCCTCACCCCAGACCTCTTGATTCAGAAACTCTGCAAGAGGACCCAGCAATCTGTGCTTTAACAAGCCCTTCAGATGATTCTGTTGCTGTGCCCAGTCAAGGTTGATGAGCACTGCAATAAAAGGAAAGAAGAATGAGAGAGCTAAGGATCCTTTTTTTTTAATTAAGATTTTATTTATTTATTTGACAGAGAGAGACACAGCAAGAGAGGGAACACAGGCAGGGGGAGTGGTAGAGGGAGAAGCAGGCTCCCCGCTGAGCTGGGAGCCCGATGCAGGACTTGATCCCAGGACTCTGGGATCATGACCTGAGCCGAAGGCAGATGCTTAACGACTGAGCCCCCCAGGTGCCCCAGAGCTAAGGATCCTTATAAAGGAATAATTATAATGGCAGGCTGGAGAGTCTAAATTGGAAAAGAAAGGAAGTAAAGGCATAAGGCGGCTGATCAGTAATGATAGTGTGGTGGGTGGCGTCAGTGTCTTAGAATATAATAAGGTCAAATAATTATAGTATGGTGGATTCAGGTCTATTGCTGCCATAGCAAATTACCACAAATGAGGTGGTTGAGAACAACACCCATGGATTATCTCCTTGTTCTGTAGGTCAGAAGCCCAGATTCAGCATGGCTTAACTGGGTCCTCTGGTCAGTCTCAGAAAGGCGATGAAATAAAATGAGGGACTGTGTTAGTCTCTGGAGATTCTGGGGATAAAATTTCTTCCAAGTTCACTCAGGTTGTTGACAGAATTCAGTTCCTTGGGGCGCCTGGGTGGCTCAGTCGGTTAGGCATTTGCCTTCAGCTCAGGTCAAGATCTTGGGGTCCTGGGATCGAGTCCTACACTGACCCCCGCTTCGGGCTCCCTGCTCAGCGGGGAGTCTGCTTCTCCCTCTCCCTCTGCCTGCCACTCCTCCTGCTTGTGCTCTTTCTCTTGCTCTCTCTCTCTCTCTCTGTCAAATAAATAAATAAAATCTTTAAAAAAAAAAGAATTCAGTTCCTTATAGTTGTAGGGCTCAGGTGCCCACTTCCTGGCTGGTTGTGAACCAGGAGCCTTTATCAGCTTCTCCAAACTGCCTGCATCCCTGTCACATTCCCCCCTCCATCTTCCAGCTGGCAAGCTGGTGATCAGAACAGCGCTTGAAGATAGTGGTCTTTATTTTTTTTTTTTAAAGATTTTATTTATTTATTTGACAGAGAGACACAGCGAGAGAGGGAACACAAGCAGGGGGAGCGGGAGAGGGAGAAGCAGGCTTCCCGCGGAGCAGGGAGTCGGATGTGGGGCTCAATCCCAGACACTGGGATCGTGACCCGAGCCGAAGGCAGATGTTAACAACTGAGTCACAGGTGCCCCTTCTGTATGTACTTTTGCTGAAAGATGACCTTCTGGGTATACCATTATGCCTCTTGTCCTCTCCCCCCACCCTGTTCAACATCCCCCTTCTCTTGATGAAAGAGAGGTTTATCTCTCACCCATCCTAAAGCTTGTGTTGTAAATTGACCCAGGATATAAATTGTCTTTTTCAACAGGATACCTATAGTAGACTTCTTGTCTTCCCCTCTCCTATACACATTTCTGTTAAGTTTGAAGCACCACGTTGGAAACGGGGTGACTTGGTACATGTTGAAATGTTCCAGTTTAGATATATGGTCGAATGGGTCCAAGGAATAATGACAAGCTTTATTACTTCTTCCGCCTCACACTGCTGTGACAGAAGGTGTTGCTTCAGAGACAGAGTCCTGTGAGAGCAAAGCAAAGGGAAGTCGGGTAGGAAATACTGGGAGTGGCAACACCTTTTATCATGCAGACACAAACTCGGGGCCAGGCTCTCTTGCCTTCTCCAGCCAGTCAAATTAGAACTAGAATTCAGGTGAGATGTGTCTGACGGAAACACAACATGTTTATTGAAATCGAAAAATAAAGCCTGGTTGGCTCATTGATTTGATAATACACTGGTTTTGCCAATTTTTCTTAATGGTAGACATTTCTCTTAAATCGAATGAGTCACATATGCAGCTCCAAGGTTTTGACAAATTATACATAAAACCTATCATAAGATAAAAGCATTTTATTTTTAAAAGTATGTTGGCAAGGCATATTAAAATTAATATTTTTATGTTCCCAATTCTTTCTGAATATATGAGGTTAAAGAAAGTGTCTCTAAATGAAAGAATAAAAGATACAAGTAACATTACTTTGTTAACTCTTGGTAAAGCCTTTCTTGGTAGGTTTCCCAGAAATTGAAAAGTGAATGAGTCTAACTGGGTAACAATTCCTTTTGAAAGTCAGGTGGTTTCCCATGTCTTTGCTTTCAACAAAACTGAAAATTGAGTTACGACGCCGATCGATTATTAAAAGTAATTTTAAAAAATATTTTACTTATTTGAGAGAGAGAGAATATAAGCAGGGGGAGCGGCAGACAGGAGAGGGAGAAGCAGGCTCCCCGCTGAGCAGAGAGCCCAACATGGAGCTCGATCCCAGGACCCTGGGATCATGAACTGAGCCGAAGGCAGACAGACACTTAACCGACTGAACCACCCAGGACCCAGGTGACCCAAAAGTAATTTTTGATAATAGATTACTATGTGATTTTTGGCAGATAACTCAGAAGGGGCTCAAATAAGAAAGATCGCAATAACAAAACTCCTTCCATTTTCATTTACTTATTTATGTAAACAAGGTAATATTTAACCACCTATATATGGACTAATAAAAACACAGGCCCAAGAGAGACATTTTCACTAAAATTTTGTTTTGATGTTTAATAATTATTTATAACTTATATTTGTATTGTTTTGACCAAATGTGTATTAATAATCATTGTAATGCTATTCAGTCCAGAAGAAATGTAGTGATCACAGGAAATTTAATGTGTAGTGATCACAGGAAATTTAATGATCACAGGAAATTTTTTTTTATTTCAATTCCTATATATTTTGTTATTACAGAAAAGAATAATGAGGTAATCAATAAAAGACTTCCAAGGATAAGAATATGTTACATCAGGATAAAATATTGTGGGGAGAAGGGCAATGGATTTTACAAGTTCAAGAAGAAAATGGCACAAGATAAAATTCCAACTTTAAAGAAGACGTCTATTTTCAAAAAAAAAAAGATAATGATGGGATTGAGCTGCCATGGTATTTAGATTCTTTTTTTTTAAGATCCTATTTATTTATTTGAGAGAGAGCATGAGCAAGGGACAGGGGCAGAGGGAGAAGCAGACTCCCTGCTGAGTGGGGAGCCCGTTGTGGGGCTCAATCCCAGGACCCTGGGATTATGACCTGAGATCAAGGCAGACGCTTAACCGACGGAGCCACGCGGGTGACCTCACTCTCTCCTGTTTTTAAGTAGGCTCCACGCCCAGCATGGGGCTCCAACTCATGACCCTGAGATCAATCAAGCTTCCCATATTCTACCAACTAAGCCAGGCAGGCGCCTCTACTCTGGTATGTAGATTCTATTAGATGCATTTTCTAAAAGGTGTTATAACAGTTTTAAATGTCAATGTATACAATAAGCCAGAAATTATTGTCCCTTGAAATTATACAAACTTATAATACAAATTCTAAAACTGATTTCAGAGAACACAGACACTGGAAAGTTCAAAGACTGTTGGCTGAGGACAATAGCAGGGAACACGTGGCCTGTGGGTGCATCAGGGGTATCGCTGCTGAATTTAATTAGCAGCACATGTAAGACAAGAGGCAGGGAGACCAATAGGAGACCATTGCCATAGTCCATTCACTGTTAATATTTATTGATGGACTGACTGACCACTCTCTGCTGGGAGCTGTACTGTGCTCCAGAGACCCGATAGGAACCATGGCCTTGCCCTCCTGGAGTTCATGGGCCTGGAGAAACAGAATGAGGGCTAAATCAAGGCAGGACCATCGAGGGTTAGAGGTGAGGGGACAGAGGTCAGCAATACGGACACTCACTGGCTTATCTGCGTGTCCGTGTTTTTATCCCTATTTTCCTTTTTTTAAAGATTTATTTATTTCTTTATTTGAGAGACAGAGAGAGAGAGCAAGAGAGAGCATGAGTGGGGGTGAGAGGCAGAGGGAGAAGCAGACTTCCTGCTGAGCAGGGAGTCTGATGCGGGGCTCGATCCCGGGACTCCGGGATCATGACCCGAGCCCAAGGCAGACATCTAACCAACTGAGCCACCCATTTTCCTTTTTAAAAAATCAGACTAACTTGCTGAAAGTTTAGTCAAACTACTGAGGACTCGAGTGCAGGGTCTCCTTGAAACCAATTGATGTTGTTATGCGGGCCCCATCCACCATCAATATTTTTAAATAACAAAAATAACTCCTGCTCATTTTAAGAATTCAAGTAACACCAAAGTATAAAAAGTGAAAGGTTCGCCTTGTCCCATGCCATCTTATTTCTGCAACCACAGTTACAAAATGGGATGCTTTTTACGATACCACCACCCAAGTGATGCACACATGCACACACTCGGGGTGGTTAAGGATAAAACTGCTACGCCCTTCGTGTGTTCAGTGGCTTCTAGACGCCGGGGCCCAGGGAACTTTGTCTGTGTGTAACCCTGCAGGCAGGTTCCTTTCCTGGGGCACTGCTAACTCTAGTTCCAAATCATCTCACTCCTTTCAGAAACCTGCACGTTTGAAACCCCTGCTGGTTAGCCCAGCTGAGTCTCTAATTGGTCTAATTGGTAGGTCTTCCCAGCACCCCCTCCACAGGCCAACGCGTCCTGCCCCAGGACATGACTGGCCTCAGACTGTTCTCAGGAGGTGAGGGAGAGAAGGGAAGGCTCTCAGCCTACACAGCTGCCCTACAGAGAGCTGTTTGTGAAGCTTTGAATCTCTGATTCCAGATTGGCTGCCCTCCTGGGCAGCAAAATAGCGAGCTGTATAGGCCAGAGGAGCACCAATCAATTCCCTTCACTCTTCTCTCACCTTTCCCACTTCTGAGATGTTTGGCAGCTCATACAACAAAGGGAGATAATGAGGGCACCTGGGTGGCTCAGTTGGTTAAGCAACTGCCTTCGGCTCAGGTCATGATCCTGGAGTCCCGGGATCGAGTCCCGCATCAGGCTCCCTGTCAACAGGGAGTCTGCTTCTCCCCCTGACCCTCCCCGCTCTCATGCTCTCTCTCATTCTCTCTCTCAAATAAATAAAATCTTAAAAAAAAAAGGGGGGGAGATAATGAAGTGTGCCCAAAGAGTGGAAACGGATGCAGCCATTAAAAACACTAATTATGAAGACAGTAAAATATTTATGGTATGCTAAGGAAGAGTAGTAAATTGTAAGAAGAGCTATTATTTTTTTTTAAGATTTTATTTTTAAGGGGCACCTGGGTGGCTCAGTCGGTTGGGCATCTGCCTTCGGCTCAGGTCATGATCTCAGGGTCCCAGGGATCGAGCCCCGCATCGGGTTCCCTGCTCGGTGGGGAGCCTGCTTCTCCCTCTCCCTCTGCCTGCCGCTCCCCCTTGTTTGTGCTCTCTCTCTCTCTCTGTGTCAAATAAATAAATAAAATCTTAAAAAAAAAAAAAAGATTTTATTTTTAAGTGATTTCTATACCCAAGGTGGGGCTCGAAATTCACAACCCAGAGAGCGAGAGCCACACCAGTGACTGAGCCAGCCAGCTGCCCCAAGCACAGTTCTTAATATATAATTATGATACTGCTATAATCACATAATCCTATGTGGACCCATAGGAGAGCTGATATGAAAAACAAAATTAGTTATTGTTGTTAGGCCTATTAGTGGGTTTATGGGTGGTTTTGTAATTTTTTTTCTTCACACACACACACACACACACAAATCTTGCATTCTTTTGCCCTTAAAAGGAACAAGTTTTAACTCCCTGGTCACATTGGCTGAGGAAAACCTAGCCCAGTGAAGTCAGCACCTAAGTTCCCCCAGAGACTCCCATGCCTGGAGGGAGGGGTCCTGGGCTAGGCATGTGCAGAGGGCTGCCCCAGAGGCTGAAACCAAGTATAAATGAAGCATAGGGAATTTGCATGACTAACCCAGGGAAAAAACCCACCAGAGGGTTATTTCTATTTACGCTCAGAGAAATGCAGAAGTAAATCTACTTGAACCTAACTTGACTTTAAAAGGAAACCAAACTTGCCCCTGAAGGTTTTTTGGGGGGGGGGGGCCTTCTGTAAGTTCAGGCTCCAGCGACCCTCAGCAGAGAACCAAACTCTTCCACAGGGGTCCAGATTCGTGGCCCTCCGGTCCTCAGTGTTAGTGCAAACGGTTCTGAATCCCTAAATCCACTGGGCCTTAACTTTAGACGGGCCCTGCTTAACCAAACTAAGGTTGTGAACTCTTTGGTAATCATAAAAGCTACAGAACTCCTTCCAGAAAAATGCACATGAGCCCAAAAATGTGAAACAATTGCAGGGTTTTCGTGGATGTCCCCCCCCCCCAAAATCCTAGACAACCCTACTTGTCCCCCAGATTAAGAACCCCCGCTGGGCCAGAATAAATACAAAGTCTTACATAGAGGTATACAACGTGAACGCTATTTTCCAAACCTGTTGATAGGTCTGTGATGAATAAATACAAATTCATGTAAAAGAAATACTAGGTTCAGAGACTCGTGTATGCTCTCCAGAGAGACAGTAAGTGCCTGTGCAGGTCCAGGAGCAGGAAGAAAGCGGCCTCCCAGCCCCGGTGTCCCTCATCCCTGCAGCAAGGCTGTCTCCTGCTGGTCGCTCCCCTGCCCCAGCACCCAGGCACCGGAGGATGCAAGGTTCCAGATCGCGACCTTGGAGAATCTGCTGAAGCCGACCCCGGCTTTTCGGGGTTTTTTCACGGAAATGCTGCAGCGGTTGGTCGGTTCGCATGTATTTACGTTTTACTCTCCAATTATGACCGGGTTTTCCGGACGCGGACTGTCAGCCCGTGTCCAGAGTTACGGGCGGAGCCCGAGCGCGAACGCGAGCGCGAGGGGCAGCCGCTGAGGTCGGGGCGGGTGAGCGCCCCTGGGCGGAGCCGCGAGAGGCCCGGGCGTGGGCGGCATGTCCTGCCCGCGAGCTCCCTCCCCTGGCGCCCGGCCCTGGCCCAGGGGGCGCACCGCCTTACTGCTGGAGGGACGCCCGCTGCGCGGCGGCGGAGGCGGGGACGCTGCGGGGGTCCTCCGACACGCGGTGGCCTCCCGCTGGACGGCACCGGGCCGGGGCTATGCGGTCCCTGGACATCCCCCATCTCGGCGGCTGGCGGATTGATGGGAAGAGAGCGAGGAGAAGGGTGCAGAGCCCAAGCCCCACTGCTGCCAGCTCCAGGACCATCGCCCCACTCGGCTCTCCACTCATTTCCGGAGATGCTCAAAGACCCTATTTCAACTCTGGCCACCAAACCGGATTGGTTCTAGGCTCCCGGGGCTGGCTCAGTACTCAGTACTCAGTGCTCAGGGACTCATCGGACAACAGTATCTGGTACACAGTAGGTATGTGTGCATCTGTTGAATAAATCAAGTAACTTTCTTGTTTGAACTGTGTCTGCTTCAACACTTCCAACAGCGAGCCCCCGTTAAGAGTGGATACAGTCAGTAATGTGAGAAGAGTGGGGGAACCGCTGGGGAAGTGGAGGGAAATGTGCGCGCCCAGAGAGCAGCTTCTTAGTGCGCAGGAAAGGCAGCGTCCAGAACCTGCCCGAGCGCTGTGCCTCGGGGCCGCGGAATCCGCGCCCACGGTCGGAACAGCAGGCCGCGTGCCCCCGGGTCGGGGCGGGGCGGGGCGGGGGGAGAGGGCGGAAAGATACAGAGACAGAGCCCAGAGGCGACAGTCCTCACTCGACGGCAGGGTATAGGTCCGGCTCCACTGGGTACTAGAGACATGGGATCAGGGAAGCTCAAGGCCCCAGGAGTCCTGGACAGAGGACGCCCAAATCTTCCTGCAGGGGGCAGAGCGACACCCTCCCGGGCTCGGAGGGCAGATTCCAGAGCGGTGAGCGCCCTTGCTGCCCGGTCTCAGGCTTCCCTGGTCCTGCAGGGGGCGGAATGTTCCTTTGGTTCTTCTACGCTGGGGCTGAGATCTGAGCTAAAAATAGAACCTGAGCTCAATGCAAAGGAATGAGACTGAATAAACATAACGTGTGTATACATAGTAAAGTAGTATTCCCAAACACGGCAGTAAGGAAGGGTTACTTAGTAAGGAATGAAAATTTGGAGGGAAAAATATCTAAGTTCCACATTATACAGCAAAATAAACTCCAAGAGGATTGAAATGCTTCATATTTAGAGACACTATATTAAGTAGGGTAAAACAGTTATGTTTGTGGCTAAATGTCAACATTCTGGAAGCTTTGAAACAAAGCTTAGAAGAAACTGGAAAAGAAGATTAATATTCCAGTTCTTAGAAGAAACTGGAATAGAAGATTAATATTTAAAGATTTAGGGACGCCTGGGTGACTCAGTTGGTTAAGCGTGGGACCCTTGATTTCACCTCTGGTCATGATCTCAGGGTCCTGAAATGGAGCAGGGGCTCTGTGCTGGGCTTAGAGCCTGCTTAAAATTCTCTATCCCTCTGCCCCTCCTCCACCCCGCTCTCAAAAAAAAATTTTTTAGGGGCGCCTGGGTGGCTCAGTCCTTAATCGTCTGCCTTCGGATCAGGTCATGATCCCAGTGTCCTGGGATCGAACCCCGCATCGGTCTCCCTGCTCAGCAGGAAGCCTGCTTCTCCCTCTCCCACTCCCCCTGCTTGTGTTCCCTCTGTGTGTGTGTGTCTCTCTCTGTCAAATAAATAAATAAAAATCTTTAAAAATATTTTTTAAACTGGATTTTAAAAAGATAAAAGCTTGAGGAAAAAACATGTTTGCACCAAAATATAATCAGAAAATGCCAAAAATGTATAAAAGCTTATTTAAATATGTAAAAATAATCCAGATAACAATAACCAAATAGACAAAGAAGGTAGTAAATAATGTAATTCACAAAGAGACATAAAATTAGGACACGAATGCATGGGGAAATGTTTGTTGTCCTTGACAATCAAAAATTTTAAACTTAAGGGCGCCTGGGTGGCTCAGTCGTTGAGCGTCTGCCTTCGGCTCAGGTCGTGATCCCAGGGTCCTGGGATCGAGTCCCACATCGGGCTCCCTGCTCTGCGGGAAGCCTGCTTCTCCCTCTCCCACTCCCGCTGCTTGTGTTCCTGCTCTCGCTATCTCTCTCTCTGTCAAATTAATAAATAAAATCTTTAAAAAAAAAATTTTTTTAACTTAAGGGATGCCTGGCTGGTGCAGTCGGTGAAGCGTCTGCCTTTGGCCCAGGTCATGATCTCAGGGTCCTGGGATGGAGTCTCATGTTGGGCTCCCTGTTCCTCAGGGAGCCTGCTTCTCTTTTTGCCTCTAGTGCTCGCCCTGCTCGTGCTCTTTCTCTCTCTGACAAAATAAATAAATAAAATCGTAAAAAAAAAATTTTTTTAACTTAAAACAAACTTGACCCAGTACCTTACATCTACTAGGGTAGCAAAAATGTTGTAAGACTGTAATGCATAATGTTAGCAAAGTGGTAAAATAATAAAGTCACCATAGCTTCATACAGTTCTTTTGAACAGCAATATGCTGATCTACATTCATTCAGCAAATAGCTATTGAGGGGTCCATCATCATGGAGGAGAACAGACAAGAAATAGATAAACACTGTAGGAGGTGGTGATCACTTAAAGGAGAAAAATAGAACAGTTAGTGATGGGATGTGCTATTTGAATCTGGGTAGGGTAGGCTTCTCTGATAAGATAACATCTGAATGGAGACATGAACAAAGCAAGGGAACAAATCTTGTTCATATTTGTGGGAAGAGTGCTCCAGGTTATAAGGAACAGAAAGTACAATGACCCTGAGGCAAGAGCATGTGACTAGTAGAGCACCATTTGATTCCTTTTTAATCATGCAGTAGTACTTGGAATATTTTAGGAGGTGGGTGGGGGGATGGGGTAACTGGGTGACGAGCATTAAGGAGGGCACTTGGTGTAATGAGCACTGGGTGTTATATGCAACTGATGAATCACTAAACTCTAAACTCTACCTCTGAAGCTAAAAAATAAAATAAAATACTTGGAATATTTTAAAAATTGGTTTACTTTATATACATATTACAACAATGATGAATTCATTAAGCTGAAATGATATAGTATTGCCAAATATCTGTTATTTTATCTTCACTAAACTAACAAAACCTTAGTCCCTATGGTAGGTGACATTACAAAAAGATTGCTCCACCCCATCGTCTTCCACAAAATGCTACTCATTTCCGGTAAACTCAGCCGTTCTCTAAATGAAAGTATCCAGAAGTATGAGTTAAAGTATTGCCACTGTTTAGAGAAAGGGTATTCAAAGTAAAGGCGAAACAAGTGGTTGTTTTTTAGTAGGTTTATCCAGTTTTGTGGATCAACTAGCCTAACCATTCTCAAACAGATCCCTAACCTGATCCTCAGCCTTGAACTCCATCCAGACTCAAGCATCCATCTGTCCACTTGACCTCTCCAAATGGCTGCCAGACTTAAATGTCCAAAAGTGACCACCTGTTCTCCATCCCTCCATCACGCATACCCCCTCAACACACACCACAAAGAAGGCTCTAACAGTCTTCATCTCAGCTAATAGCAAGTCAGTTCTTTCATTTGCCCAGACCAAAAGCATGGAGTCATCCTTGACTTCTCTTTCCTTTAAAATTAAGTGAAGCCATGTCAGTCCTCTATTTAAACCTGTTCTTGTCTCACCACCTATCAGATGTAAAAGCTGAAGAGCTCACTATGCCCTAA
Organism: Neomonachus schauinslandi; assembly: GCF_002201575.2. Lineage (NCBI taxonomy): Eukaryota > Metazoa > Chordata > Mammalia > Carnivora > Phocidae > Neomonachus > Neomonachus schauinslandi. Next base: position 46,960,859 of record NC_058413.1, read on the forward strand.
TGGCCCAAACTTTCTGACCTCTTCACTTACTCCTTTGGCCTTTCCATCACTCCTGTCAGACCAGCCTCCTTGCTGCTCCTCAAACACACCAGGCACATGCCCACCTCAAGGCCTTTGGACTTGTTCCCTCTACCAGGAATGTTTTTTCCCTCCAGAATCTCATGTGATGGATGCCTCCCTTCCTTCAGATCTTTACTCAGAAGCCAAAGCAACAAAGCAACTTTTTCAGTGAGGCAAGCATCCAAAAAACTCCCTGCTTTGGGGTGCCTGGGTGGCTCAGTCACTTAAGTGTTGGACTCTTGGTTTCGGCTCAGGTCATGATCTCAGGGATGTGAGATCGAGCCTTGAGTTGGGCTCAGCGTTCAGTGTGCAGAGTCTGCTTGAGATTCTTTCCTTCTCCCTTTCTCCCTCCACCTCTGCTCCTCCCCCCTTGCTCTCTCTCTCTCTCTAAAATAAATAAATAAATATACAAAATCTTAAAAAAAAAAAAATCCCTGCGTTGGATTTTCCACTTTATCTAAATCTAAGTGTACAGGTATATATCTGTTTTGTTTACTGACGTACCCCCCAGTGCCCCGAACAGTGCCTGCCACGTGGTAGGCACTTAATAAATATTCATTGATTGAATGAGAGGGGGGAGGGAAAGCAGATAACAACAATGTGGTAAAGATAAGAGACAAGGAGAAACAATAACAGAAGAGTAACTTAGGGAGATTGCTAAGAATACAGGTTAACAGTGCAGAAGATTCTGTAAAATAGAAATAAGCGTCCGGGTCACCAAGATAGAGGCTGGAGGCCAGGTCTTCTCTGACAAAGACTGACTGGCTCCCTCCCTAGCTCATAGTTTATTTACATCCAGCTCCATCTTCAGAATCACAGTCCTCTGAGGGGTAAGAACACTAGAATCCACACCATGCCCTGCCCCACAGACACACGTTGGCCCTGAAATGTGATGTGGCAGACCTGATGGGAGAAAAGGATGCCTAAGATATGACACAGAAAGCTCGACTCAAATTATTTTAAATACTAAAAGGCCTTTATTGTCTCAGAAGCAATGAGAACTTGAGTAACGGTTCGATCCAGAAATTCCCAACATCTTCAGGATCTTGGACTCTCTCGGGACTCCCTCAGCTCTGCCCTCCTCTGTGTATTGGCCTTGGTCTTACTCTGTTTCTCCTTATTGGTGCAGAAATGGCTGTAGTTTTTTTTCAGGTTGTACATCCTTATGCTATACCATCCGTGCAGACTAGTGGGCTTCAATCTGTTTGGGCCAATGTCTGTCATGTGACCACCCCAGAGCAAGCCCCATGGCCAGGGAAAAGCCAACATGCCGAGGAGGGCAGAGCTGGCTTAGGTCCCTCCCTGAACCAGTCACTGGGCCAGGAGGATGGGGTTTCGCTAAGTGGTTAAGGACACACCACTGGGGCTGGAGGTGAAGTCAATCCTACCTAAAGAGCATGGCCCGTCCATAGAGAGGAAAGGGTAGCATGGATGAGGGACCTGCCACAGGATCCACAACAAAGGCATATCTGCCCAGGGCTGGAGATGCTGGAGGACCTCTGTCTATTCCTGTTCTTACTCAGGTCTAATTACCCAACCCTTCACCAGGGCCAGGCCCGGCAGAGGCCTCCAAATAATGTCACCAAGTTTCTGTTGGGAATCTGTCACAGCTCCCTAAACAGCACAGCATGGAGGCCATTTCAATCATGGTCTCTTTTGGCTCCTGGTCAGTCAGTCCCACTGTGCTCCCTCCCTCCCTGTCATCCCAGTCTAACTCCCCAAATGCAAGTGAGTCCAGTAACCTGACTTCTTCTGCACTCTTGGGCGGATGCTGCTTTCCGCCCTGCCAGCCACTACACCCAGACTCCTGAGCCTATCACCTGGAACTTTTGTTCACCTATAGAAAGAAGCTTCTTCCATTTTCTGCCTTAACTGAAATTTCGCTGAGGACACGGCTTCCCTCGCTGCCATCTTGAGAGATGCTAACTCATTCCTACAGCCCACCTACCATGGGACGAGGAGGAGGGTGGTCGGCATCCTTCCATCCCTCACTGCCTCTCTTGGACCTTCACCCTTGGCACTACCATCTACCTACCTCCCAACATTCACCAGGACTTGGGCCCCTGGTTCTCAGGGTTCCCAGGGGAAATATTGCCATCATCTTAGATGACTTAGTGTTTCTGTGGGTGATACATTCTACATCTTAATTCTGAAGTCTCTGACTCCCTCATCTTCAATGGCCCTTCTTTCCACTTGGGCCACTTATCTCCCTTGGCCACACGCCGAGCCTTGTCATCATTTAGAAGGGCTACACTCTCTGACAAAATCCCGTTCTCCAAACGTAGCAGTTTACCCAAGTCATGGAGTACGGAACAGGGTCTAGGTAAGCAGGTGCAGTGCATTTGTCTGCATGTTCAGAAGTGAGTTTTGCTTTATAGCAGATATTAAGCTTTCTATGAGAAGAGACTGGGTCACACATAACGCTAAAAACAGATGGACACGCCAGGAAGGTGCCTAGGTTTCTGGGTTTCATATCCTCTCCTGAACTGTGGGCTCTCAGAGTCAGGGAGCAGGTAAACCAGCTCTTACATAAGTGACGTTTCCTAGAAAGGCAAACGCTAGCTGTGGTAACGGAGCATTCCAAAAATGGCTAGGGGCAAAACAATCCCAATTGACACAGTTCCTCTGACAGATGCAGAGTAATCTGAGGTCTGAGGATGAGCTAAGTTTTATTTTTTTTTAAGATTTTTATTTATTTATTTGAGACAGAGAATGAGAGAGAGAGAGCACATGAGAGGGGGGAGGGTCAGAGGGAAAAGCAGGCTCCCTGCCGAGCAGGGAGCCCGATGTGGGGCTCGATCCCAGGACTCTGAGATCAGGACCTGAGCCAAAGGCAGGCACTTAACCGACTGAGCCACCCAGGCTCCCCGAGCCAAGTTTTAGATAGCATTAATTTAATCTACCTATTTTGTCATCTGTGTGAAAACTCTTGGTGTGTGATGCAAGAACTAAGAGGGAACCAGCTGCTTTAAGAAAAAAAAACAGAGAGTGGGGCTTATTGGAAGGATAATTGAGTGTTTCAAGTATCAACTAAACTAGAGAATGGGGAGGAAACCCCAAGTTTGACTTTAGTCAGGTCCAACTGGACCTGAAGATTTAACGTCTGGTTCTCTTCATATTCTGGGTCAGTTTTCCTTGCGACAGACAGGACTCCTTGGTGTGGCTGAGTGCCAATAGCTCCCTGGCCTCTCTCACAACCCACCTGTCCCCCAGCAAAGAGGGACTGGCCTTTTCTCCCTTTGTTCTGAGGAGGGATTCTGGCCTGGCTTGGGTTGGGGGTTGACTCCCATACCATCAGTGGTTGGGCTGTGAAGAGATCTTATTAGTGGTCTAGAGTCGAGGGTCTGCCACCAGACCAATCAGCTATGCCAAGGGGATAGGGTCACATAGTACAAACCTGGCTGTTAGGCCCCTGTCTAAGAAGACACTTTCCAGGGCAGAAAGAAGTGTTAGAATGTTGGAATTGGAATGCAGGCAGCCACCCCTAGTAGGGATTACTACATCATTGCCAAAGAAGTATTTCTTAATCCTCCCCGCAAACAGTCAAACAGCCTGACCGGTGTTGCCCATACTAAGTTTGCCTGTCAAAGCACAAGGGGACAGGGTTAAGGTCTCCTTGCTCTGTCCTCCTCCCTCGTAGGCCCCTTGGCCCGCCCTCCCTCTGCTGTACTTTTAAGGCTTCAGCCCATGGCCTCTCTCCCAAGCTGCCTGAGCGGCCGCTCAGGCTGCCCTCTGTGTTTCCCTCCCTCTCACCGACTGTCTCTGAGTTACTCTCTTTGTTATGCCCAAAGGGAGAGCCTTGACATCCTCCTGAGAAGGAAAAATGCATATAGATATAAATCTGCACGCGCTCCGATTTCACATATGGAGCCTGGTGGTTGAGGAAGTGATAAGGAAACCCTGTGTCCTAAGATGGCCGACGGAGCCAGCGAGAGAGTCCCAGTCCTTGCCCCTGGCTCTTCCGGGTTCTTCTCCCTGCTCTGCTTCCCGCGCGCACCAATCTGGGTTCTTCTCCCTGCCCCGCTTCGCGCACGCGCCAAAAGTGCCAAGCATGCGGAAGTAGAAGTGTATAAATTGCCCCCTTCGTGCTCAGGGCTCAGACTTTCCGAGACCACTTTCTTCGGAACCATCTGGCGTTCAATAAACCGCTTATCATCCAAGATCTCCGGATGCCGCTTGGTTCTTCCATCCGGCGATCCAGCCTAGGTTCTGTAACAGAAGGATTTCCTCCCAAGGCCGGGTGCAGAAGAAAGAGTAAAGGAAGGAGCACTAGTGTTGCAGACTCCCCAAATGGGTCTGGGTCTCTCTCTGGGCGAAACCAAGGTATTCCCTGGCCCCCCAGATGTGAGTCAATGTGTGCGAGCCAGTGGGTGAGCCAGGATGCTTCATTAGCTGTACACGGCTGACAACCTGAGAAAGAGCAGATGGGGATTGTGCCAACCCCCCTCACTTACTCTGGATCGCTGGCAGGACCCGAGCCTTGTGCTGGTGCGCTTGCAACTGAATTTGGTTTTCTGCACTGGCTCTTGTTGCCCCCGAAGATTTTAGCTCTTCTTCACCCTCTGGCCACTTTGGTTAGGATCTGTCTCTCTCATTTCAGCCTTTACACAGAAACCCCCAACCCAGCCGACTTGGCAAGCACTCCAGCCAAGCTCACAGAAGCAACAGCATGGAGGCTCATAAGCGGATATGCTGTCTTTAGATGGGGGAGGCAGCTAGATTCTTGCTTCTTTCTGGGCACTGAGGAAGAAGAAAGGAGAGGTAGCTGCCCCCGCCAACCACGAAGAGATGCTCAGCTCCGAAGCACAGCCCTGCCCGCCACCACCAGCCGCCAGTCCTATCTCTGCTAGGGCTGCTCAGCATTCAGAGACTAGCAGATAGGAAGGGGCATGGGGGTGGCAACACCCAAGGCTCAGGCACAAGGGCCCAGACACAGGGCAGACAGCACCAGGAACACGGGGGACAGGAGGGACAGTGCCCAGAGTTGGCCTGCTGAAGGAGCAGACAGTGGGGCCGATACTGTGGTAGGACCAGATTCTGGGCCCAGTGCAGGAGAGGATGGGGCTTGGAAGAGGCCAAAGTTGCCATGGTGATGGAAGCTCTTCTCTCCTTTTCCTCTTAGAACTGTTAGGACTCATGTTCCTTGGTTGCAAGGCCTAGGACCTCTGACATACTTTTCTTTCATTTGCTCCATTCATCATTATTTTCAACTCTTCTCTGAACAAGAATGGACAGAAATCCATATTTCTCAGCAGTTTATCACAGAACTGACATCTAGAAATGGAAGCATGAACCTGGCAAAATGAAATTGGGTTCCTAGTATCACTGTGCAAAACCAGCTTACCTCTCCTCTAACAGACACAATGTGCCCTCAGCATGCTGTACCCCATGCAGTTTCACTCTTTGTGCCTTGTTCATGCTAATCCCTCGACCTAGGAAATCCTTCTACTTTATCACTTTGCAAACTCCTACTCGTCTTTTAAGACCTAGATGAAGTGTCGCCTCTCCTGGGAACAGCAATATCCACCCCTTTGTCCACTGGATTAATTGCTTATCATTTGGTTCCCAAAGGGACCTAGGCGAAGCCTCAAAAAGCACTTACTTTATGTAGTTAGTTGTTTCTGCCTACTACCTCCATGTAATGGAGAAGGTGGGGGATTATCTTGTTTGCATTTGTATCTTAGTGCCCAGCACCAGCTGCTAATCCCCAGTCCAGGGCAGGTTCTTAAAACATACTTGGTTTTTGGTTTTGTTTTTGGTTTTGTTTTTTTTTTTAATATGTATTTTTTATAGATTTTTATTTATTTATTTGACAGAGAGAGAGAGAGAGCGAGAGCAGGAACACAAGCAGGGGGAGTGGGAGAGAGAGAAGCAGGCTTCCCGCTGAGCCGGGAGCCCGATGCGGGGCTCGATCCCAGGACCCTGGGATCATGACCTGAGCCGAAGGCAGACGCTTAACGACTGAGCCATCCAGGCGCCCCCTTAAAACATATTTGATTGAAAAAATGAACCAAAGAATAAAATCAACACAGCGAACATGGGTGCGATTCCGCTCTACTTCTCAATCCATTCAATGTTGGAGCCCGGAATCTGTTTGGGAAGCACTAAGTCCTCTGCCTTTCCGCTACTCCCACCACTCCTCAGAAAGAAGAGGCTTAAAATAGCACCTTTCTTCAACTTCATATGTCAAATACAAATACGAATTCAAGACTCTTCATTGGCTTTTATCTCCAGCTTCTTTCTTTAAGAACAGCCTCTTTGACAGAGCAGGAGTGTGTGGTAGACAGGCTAACAAACCACATTATCCTCATTGTCCAAATCACGGGGCTGCGTAAGTCCCTTTAGCTGTTAATGGAACCGTGTGATGTCTCATGCTGTTCAGCAGAGGTCAAGTTCTACCAGCAGAGCTCTTTCTGGAACTGCAGTAGTGGTGCTTTGCACAAAGTAGTCATTAGAAAATTTATGTTTTCGGGGTGCCTGGGTGGCTCGGTTGGTTGGGCGTCTGCCTTCGGCTTCCGTGGTCCTGGAGTCCCGGGATCGAGCCCTGCATTGGGCTCCCTGCTCAGTGGGGGGTCTGCTTCTCCTTCTGCCCCTCACTCCACTCTCGTGCTCTCTCTCACTCTCTCTCTCTCAAATAAATACATTAAAAAAAGAAAAAGAAAATGTGTGTTCTCGCCATATGTAACCAGGAAAATGAGGCAGGCCAGGAGGAGACGCTGGGGAGTCCGCCCCTGTCACACTCTAGTCTTGACACAGCAGAAGCCTCAACAAAGGGATTAATTGAGGAACCTTAGGATCTTTGGCATACATTTCTCAGTCATACAACATCTAGAATATTTATGGCTGCCAGTTTAGAGAAATAGGTTGCACCAGTCAAGCTGTTAATTGCAAGCAACGCCTCAGACTCACCTCAAAACAGCTTACTATTTTGCAAAATTGCAAACTCACCTCAAAATAACTTAGGCCAAAAAGAGGAATATACAAAGTTATGGAATCAAACCAAGATTAGCTTCGGGACTGATACACTGTCAGATCTTGCTTTCCTCCTTTCTCTGTTCTGCTTCTGTGTTGGTTCACTCTCTTCTCCTACAGATAGGCAAGCAGTGGAAAGCTTGGCCAACGTAGCAATTGGAGCATCTACAAGGTTCCAGGAAAAACTCCATTTGGCCCAGGCCAGATCATATGAGTGCCCCTGTATTCAAGGGAGTGGTCTCCATTACCAGGAATTTGGGGGAGTATAAGCATGATCACTGGATAAATCTTTGCCAGTTAGGTGACTTGACAATTTTGTTGACTGCACGTTAATAATGGCAGATATCTTTTCTTTTTTTAAAGATTTTATTTGGGAGAGAGAGCGCGCGCAAACACGGGGGGCTTGTGGGTGTGCTGGTGGGGAGGGGAGCAGCAGAAGCGTAAGGAGAGGGAAACAGACCCTGAGCTGAGCCCAGAGCCCCACATGCAGCTCCATCCCAGGACCCCGAGATCATGACCTGAGCCAAAGGCAGTCGCTTAACCGACTGAGCCAGCCAGGTGCCTCTTATTGTTCAAAATACAGAAAGTTCAGGGATACCAGGCTGGCTCAGTAGGAAGAGCATGTGACTCTTGATCTCAGGCTTGTGAGTTCAAGCCCCACGTTGGGTGTAGAGATTACGTAAAAATAAACAAAATCTTAAAAAATGTAAAATAAAATAAAATATAGAAAGTTTGGAAAGGAAAAAGGAGTGGGAAATACCCCATAATTCCACCACTCAAACGACAGCCATTGTTAGCCTTCTGTTTTGTTTAATGCTTAAAAAAAAATCTCATAGGGGCATCTGGGTGGCTCAATTGTTAAGTGTCTGCTTTTGGCTCGGGTCATGATCCCAGGGTCCTGGGATCGAGCCCCGCATCGGGCTCCCTGCTCAGCGGGAAGCCTGCTTCTCCCTCTCCCACTCCCCCTGCTGTGTTCCCTTTCTCACTGGGTCTCTCTCTGTGTCAAATAAATATTAAAAAAAAAAAATCCCACATATGTAATTTTGCTTCCTGATTCTTCAATATAACATGCATTTCCCCATGTCATTTAACTCCTTAAAACATTGCTTTAAATAGCTATATAGTATACTCTGAAAACTTTTTTACTAAAACCTCGTTCAGAAGGAAAGAAGGCGGTGGAGTGAGTCAGCATTCTTCCCATACATGTGCTCAGTCCTCAGGCACAGCAGGTCACGGGACTCAATTCCAGCTACAGAAAAGGGGCCATCATACTGGAGTTCCCCTCCCCCACTTCCTGCATTCCTCTAAACACTTACAAACTTTTCTCCTCCTCGCTCATCCTTTCTCTGCTCCAGGCTCAGAGGATTTGCTATGAGTTCGGCTAGTGGTGCAAACAGTTCAGGTTTGAATCCCGATACTTTGTAGTGATATGATGTGGGAAATTCCTTTTACTTCTCCAAATACCATATGTAAAATGGGGATTTTTTTCACAGAGCCCTTCTGAAGATTAAATTATATTCTGTATGTAAAACACTTAGCACATACTAGGTGATCAATAAGTGGTAGTGAAAACAGAAAAACCCAGATTCCCCTCTAGCTATAGCCAGCCCTCTTCTCCCTTGCCCTTCTCTTTCAGCCGTGTTTCTTTCTTTCTTTTTTTTTTTTTAAAGATTATTTATTTATTTGAGAGAGAGCGCGCTCACCAGCAGGGGTGCAGGAGAGGGAGAAGCAGACTCCCAGCCAAGCAGGGAGCCCGAGGCGGGACTCGATCCCAGGACCCTGAGATCATGACCTAAGCTGAAGGCAGACGCTTAACGACTGAGCCACCCAGGCGCCCCTCAGCCATGTTTCTTGAAAATGATTTTTACATGCTGTCTCTATTCACTCATCTCCCATTTTTACCCCAACTCACTGTAATCTGGCCTTTGTTCCCCCCAAGACTGCTCACCAAAGAGCTCCACTCTAGATGCCTTCATGGAGCTTTGAGTCACTTCTTCAACTTTTCTGTATATAGTCACACTTAATTTCTCTTTCAGACTTCTCTCTTGATTTCTGCGACACTAGTCTTCCCAATTTTCCTAATATTCAGACTGCCCCTTCTTAACTCTCCTTGGTTGCCTGCACTCTTTCCATTAACTAGTATTTGTCCTCAACTTTCACATGTCTGGAAAAAGCAAGATTCTTTGCCATAACATCTGAGTTGGAATTCTGGCTTTCCTACTCACCAAACTGAGCTCCTAAGTTATTTGACTTACCTCAGCCTCTATAGTCTCATCGGCGAAAAGGGGACCTCTCTCTGGATAATCATCCAAAATGGAGCCATTGTACACTAAACCTGTGCTTCCCATTGGCATTATGCATTGGCAGGCATAAATTGGAATTCCAGGCCCGGAAACCCATTTCACATTTCATATAAAGTATTGTTAGCAATATTTTAAATGCCATAAGAATGTCAAAACTCAAAACAAGGGCGCCTGGGTGGCTCAGATGGTTGGGCGTCTGCCTTCGGCTCAGGTCATGATCCCAGGGTCCTGGGATCGAGTCCCGCATCGGGCTCTCTGCTCCTTGGGAGCCTGCTTCTCCCTCTGCCTCTGTCTCTCATGAATAAATAAATAAAATCTTAAAAAAAAAAAAAAAAAAAAAAACTCAAAACAAGTAAGATGATCTTCAAAATATTTATTAACCATATAAAACTAAACAATATGAACTATGATATAAACGTTCCTTGAGGTATTTTTCTTCACGGGCTGGACTGGCCGAGGTTTCTTAGACTCTTAGTTTAATGAAGTTTGGACAGAACATGCCATCTTTTCCTGGTAAATCTTCCTAGAGCATACATAGATATTTTTCCTTATTCCAGAGACCTTTGAACTGCATTGAAAATTAGGGTCATCTGCCACAAAGAAAAAAAAAGTTCAATGATGTTCAGATGAATGCTTCTCAAAGTTTTTAAAAGCTAAGTGCTGGGAAAGGGGCAGTTTCAATGATGTCTTACTCCTCCATTTTTATAAAAATCTACCTTGCTGAGCTTCTGAGAAATTTCTAACAATACAACCGGGTTTGCAGGAGACACTTCTAGATCCACTCAATCTGCAATGTCAAATCAGTTTCAGTGATGCTTTTTATAGTTATACAAATGCCTCAAAAAACTGAACGAGGCAGTTTCCTCCAATTCCTAGTTCCAGGCTTCATTTATGATTTTCACAATATCCAAAACACATCCAAAATTCTTTTTTGATCCATCCTCCTTGTTGATTGCTTTAATTGGCCTTCAAAAATTTCACACATAAAAATACCTTAGGGATGCAATCACTTATTTGATCTGTTGGCTAAAGTCAGGGAGATGCTTTGTGGAGATGAATTGGGGAGAAAGAAAACTAATGTCAGGATGCTGCTGTTTTAAGAATTAGGAGACAGCTGAAAGCAGTACCCAAATCCAGCTGTTAGCAATATTTTAAATGCCATTATTTCTTGACCTGTGGAACAGAGTGAAAACCAAAGCTTCAGAACTGGCTCTTCAAAAGACATTAGCTCCCTAGTTAAAGCAGGATGCCTTGGATTCATGGCAAGTTAAAGGTAAGGCAACAATTTCATTTTGCAGTCAACTGCAATGTATGATTCCTCCTACCTGCCTGCATAGTCAATACTTAAAATTTTTCTTCCTTACTAAAGTCAGCTTTTCAAAGCAGTTTTATCAATCTTAGGTCTCTGTCTCAAACAATAACAGGCCCTTGCATTTTAGTTAACTTTTCTGGAAAATCCTTCAATGCTTCCATATTAGCACTTGTAGCATCCTCCTGATGTTATGCTAACAAGTTCTCATTCTATTGTATAAAAACAAAAACTGTTCCGTGTACAGTGCTCCCAATGAAATCCCTATTCTCCTGTGTCTATCCACAGGGGTCCTAGTTCAGGCCCTCTTTACTCTTACCCTGAGTCAGTACAATGGCTTTGAAATCAGTCTAAATGTAATTCCCTGGATCTACTCACTGCTCTACCTCCAGCATCTTCGCAAGCTATGTAATTGTCCTTTGAGCTATCACTCTACCTGCAGAATCCCAACACAGCACTTAATCACATTTTATTGTCATTTTATGTTTACATGGGTCTCCTCTATTTTATCCTGAGTACTGAGGGGCAAAGACTATTTCTTACCGGTCTTTGGTCTACCGGTTAGTACATAGAAGGCATTCAACCTAATTATCCTGTGGTGAATATGAGCCCAACTCTGTCAGCTTTTAGATGGGCTTAAGAATTCCTTCTAAAAAACCAGATTTTTTTCCTACTTAATCTAATATTCTTAAATAATATGTGAAAAATTTACTGCAAATATCAACTTGAAAAATGCCTGATTTTTTTCTTTGAAGCTAGTGCACTAGAAAAATGCACCTCAATAACTTTGAGTGACCCTAATGTACACCAATTATACTTTTTATAGTTTTGTCTCCAGTGACTACTGAAATGTTACCTACTCCAGTCTCTGCAGCTTGTTTTCTCTCAGCCCCCCGCATCAGCTTTTTTATCTAATTTACCTGTCTGCACTAATTCCTCTCACTCCTCTAGAATGTGCTTTTTAACATGCCTTAGGTTTAAAAGCTAAAGTAATTAAGCTTATTAGAAATGTTTATAGTGGGAAGATACAGACCCTAATCAACAGAAATTATGTACCCATGATCAAAAAGCACAAGGATCTTGCGAAATCCTTTTTGGTTTTTTGGGGGGGCTGGGGGGTGGGGAACATTCATTTTTAAGCTCTAAGGCCTTTGCTGCTTACTCTGCTTCTAATCTATATCAGAAAAAGATGTCACATAGAATTAGCACTGTTTAATCACTTAAATTTGCACTCTCGACTCTTAAAAAAATCCAGCCTAGTTGTTACAACCTCACTTTAAAGCTCTTGTGTGACTCAGCTTAAGTTAGAAAGTTGAGTCATTATATCCACTTAATAATCTAAAGCCATTTTAAACTACATTATCTTACATTTCTAGCAGGTCAAATGCATAAAGCTCTTGTGTGACTCAGCTTAAGTTAGAAAGTTGAGTCATTATATCCACTTAATAATCTAAAGCCATTTTAAACTACATTATCTTACATTTCTAGCAGGTCAAATGCATAATATGCAATGTGATGTACAAATATTAAATACTTATAGTGACAAAAAACATTTATGGTTGATGGACAAATTTTTTTCCAATTACAAAATGTAACTGATGTAGCCTAAAGCTCATCATTAAATACTGTTTCATATTCTATTGAAAAATGTGCCCTCTTTTAGTACTTTATATACATTATACTCTAAATGTTAAAATGTAGGGATACTAGAGATAAAATGGTAGAAAACAGGCATCACAAAGATTTAGACAATTAAGGTAAGCTCAGAGTGACTTTTAATATGCCAATCGATGTTAATAAAACACAAGTCAAACAGACAAGTGCAAACATGCTGTAAACCAAAATTAATAGGAAAGCAAACAATAGACAAATTCTGTGTTTTTGTTTTTTGCAATGTCTGGTTAGCCAGTATTATTAGTCAAATGGCTTATCATTGATAAAACATATTTTGTGAAAAGCTTGGAATAGTCAGAAGTCATTCTGGCATTTCAAACAGCTATGTACACTATCACCAAGATTAGTTTATATACACAAATATTGAAGAGAAACCGGGCAAAACATTTAAAAACAGACTAACAATACAATCAAGTACAAAACTTGGGTAGAGGGAGGGAACATTTTAAAAAAGAGTCAGGGAAGGGCATTACCAGGAAAAATTACAAAACCAATAACAATTATACTACATTAATACAGCAATCCAAAAGGGAAAAAAAAAGGTGCATTACTCCAATGCACTAGCTTCAAAGTTCAAAGAAAAAAAGGCAAATAGCTGCTTGCCATCAAGAGCAGCTATATATTTCACATAATTGTTTTCCAAAAAAGCCTATTAACAACAATGATTGTTTAATGCTACAATTTTACAGCAAAGACAAAACTAGAATAGCAGCAAATTCACAAGGCAATACTTCCACAGAATTATCATTCCATGGTTCATGCAATGCCTACAAAGTGCTCCCAGTTGGATATACAAGTATAATTCACAATTTAAAAAAAAGAAATGTAAGATTGACACACAGGTACATTGAAGGCTGAGTAGTACTGAGTCTCTTAGCATTTCCCTTTTCAAAGGGAGAATATGTTTGCAATAAAGCCCTTGAGTCCCTTTTACAGGTCACTACAAGGAAAGACACCTTTTATTACAATGCAACAGCAAACTATAAGCAGCACACCACCACAGTGGTTAACCCTAGAAAGTCTGGTGTAACATCCAACAGTGACTGACGGCCTACAGAAGACAGACTAGTAACACTAGATGAAAGCCTGATATAGCACTGGTCAAAATACAGCTTTCAACTGTAATTCACAAACAAAAGTCCTAAAAGGTATTTCAGTAAAACTACTGACACCGATTGAGAAAGTAATTGCAAGCTGGATTCTAGCAGTGATTTCAACCTAGCTTCCTCTTGTCACAGTTTTTTGGGGGAGGTGGGAAATGAGTAGTTCAGTATATGGTAAGGCTGACAGAGCGGTTCATTTTCTTTCCAATAAGTCGAGATGTTCTATTACTCTGGGTGGTGGACCTAGTGGTCATCCGATCAGTGAAGAGTGCTCTTTCCTCAGCTGCAGCTTTTGCCATCTGAGCTTTCTTGAGTTCTCTAAGAACATAAAAATAGGAAACAAGACTTTTCACCTATTGTATTAATCCTAGGAAGGGATCCTAAGAGGCCAAACACAAACTATGTTATCAGCTGGGAGATCTTAGCATGCCATCATTATTCTAAAATACAACTGAGGAAAAAAAATTACAGTATGAAACTTTAGCTTGTGCTCAAACAACTTAAATTTATGAAATGATTTTATTTTGTGCTCTCAGAATTAAAACATCATATACACTTGGACCCAAATAATAAAGATGCTAGTAATGACTTTGAGTTGTAATACAAAATAATTTCAAACAGAACTCTAATTCGTATTGTGAAAATATCTTTACATAATAGAGATGAAAGGAAACTTCTACTTCCTACTTGTCTGAACTACGATGGCTATCAAACTAGTGGCAAATAAACCTTTTGTATTTCAAGTCAGTTTTATTAGATTAAAATCAGCAATAAAGCAAATAATATCATTCCAATCAATTTTCTGAAATGTCAAAGGTCATTCAGACAAAATAGGAGACACATCTACCAACGTAATTGATGTTAATTTTATCCTTCCATAAAAAATAAACAGAATGAAGGAAACTGTTAATTTATGGTGAGAGTTTAAGGGGAAAGAAAAGCCTGTACAGGCTCACTTAGCTTTTGCTACAATTTAGGGATTGGGGATTATCACCACTTGCAAATACATGCTGGTCTTAAACATTTTTAAGTCCATAATTTAAAAGTTTAGGAACAATACCAAGTAATAGGTCACAAATAACTAATTAAAGGCAGAAATCCCCTAATTTTAACTGTATAACATACCAAACCACTACAGCCTTCACTGACAAAAAACCTAAATCATCGCTCATTAAAATTTAAGAATGAAAATAAGAAAGTTAAAACAAAACATTCCAAAGAAACTCTCACTTACTTCTGCAAAAGTGAATTTTTGAATTTTTCAGCATTCAATTCTATCCGTAATTGTTCTGCACTTTTTCTAGAAGCAGACAGCAATACTGAATGCTTTACCAGTGCCATTGCTGAAGGTCTTCTCTCTGGATCTGGATGAATCATAACCTTAGAAAGAGAAATGAAATTAAGATAAAGGCATGCAATTTAATAAAATATAAAACCATGTCAATAAAAAGTGCTTATATACAAAAAATGCTCACTTTTAGCAACTCTGTAAACTCTTGGGAAAGCACTTGGGGAATCCGGGGTAATCTACCCTGTCTGATTTCATGCCATTGGTCTCCATTTCTGGGAAGAGGTTCAGCACCAGCAGCACATACTACCGTGAGGGCAAGGGCAAAAATATCCGCTTTTGGTAGATGGGTATAGTTCTGTAAAATTAAAAAAAAAATTTTTAAGGGACTATAAAAATGGCCAAAATAAGTGATGACAGGTGAGAAATAAGACTAGATTAAAATATCCAATGCTACATTTAACCTTTAAAACCTATTCAGAGACTAAGTTAAATTTGAGGAGCTTTTTAAAATCACAAATACATATATACTCTGGGAGGGGAATGGTAAATACATTTCTAAAAGTAAATGCCTTCTCTTTTTCACTAGTCCATTTCAACTCTCAGAATAACTCCCATCCTGGGGCATTCATATGCATACAGGAAACATGCATACATTGACAAGTTACAAATACATGTACACATATAAAAAGAACAATGGGATCGCGCAATTTATTTGTTCTACTTTCATTCTAAACTCTTATCAAAAAAATATTTTGTCACACTTTTTTTGGGTCACATTTTTTCAAACAGTACTATTAACTATATGCTGTAATTTATTTAATCGTTCCTCTATTGCTAAACGTTTATATTATTCTCAATTTATTTGTATACGAACATTTCTGTAGGCAAGAATTTCCTAGAAATGGAAATTCTGGGTCAAAGGGTACAGGATTTTAAAACGTTGATAGATACAAATGTTGATCTCCTAAAAGGCTATGCCATTTTACAGTTCCATCAGTAGTTTATGAGAATTTCTTTTATAGCTCCATCATTGTAATACTATAAATCTTTACCTTTACTCAACTTTCCTAGATTAAATATCCCCAGCTGATGGTTTAGGCTTTTTTTATTTTACTAGTTATTAGCTTAAAATTTTAATATGTTTGCATTGTTATAAAGCAAATTGCATTATTAAAGGAAAAAAACTACCTCCTGCAAAACTTCATTTGCAAGAAAACGGCTATCACCCTCTTCAACTTGTGGACTAGAGATTCTTGTTACATGTCCAAGATCACCTGTAAGTATTGAAAAAAATAAGAGTCAAGAGTTAAACAGCCTCCTACTTTATTTTAAGGCAATAAGCTGGTTATCTTTCTTTCTTACCTATTTTAAACATAACTTTGTTGGATGCCCAGTCATCTTCATCTCCTTCTTCAGAGGCAGCATTTGGGATTGAGGTTCGAGATATGAAAATATTACCTGTCAAACAGTTATTTTTGTCAGCTACACTAACAATTAATGGTGTAACAAAAATTCATAAACAAGGCCGTACATCAGAATCATCCCAAAAGCTTTCAAATGTATAGATTTTCATATGTTCTACCCCCAAACCAAATGAGAGTAAGAATCTCAGGGGACAGGAAATGGGGTTGTATTTTCTAAGGAACGTATTTTCTGGACTAATACTGATCTTTGAACACTTGGAAACCACTTCATTAGACCCTTGTCATCTACACACTGATCTCTGGTTTTAACTATATAGAAACAATACAAAAAACGCAATAATGTAGTAATCTGTGGTGCTTCTAAATCATAAATTTTAAGCTAATACTATGGGCTGGTATGAAAAGTACAAGTAATGTAACTTTTGAGTTTGGCTGTATCTACATCCCAATGTGGCTTTGTGGTTCATCTCTGCTGTACACATACTTTTCTTCTTCAAATTCAGGTAAGTTCCTGATTAACGTTAAGTTTCAGTGACAGATTTCATTTTAATAGTTTTACCAATGTAATACTGAGTTTATAAATGTTACATTCAATTAAGTCATCTTTCCAATTTCACTTTATTTATAGGATAATTTTTTTTTTTTTTTAAGATTTTATTTATTCGACAGAGAGAGACACAGCAAGAGAGGAAACACAAGCAGGGGGAGTGGGAGAGGGAGAAGCAGGCGCCCCGCGGAGCAGGAAGCCCGATGCGGGACTCGATCCCAGGACCCTGGGATCATGACCCGAGCCGACCGCAGACGCTTAACGACTGAGCCACCCAGGAGCCCCAGGATAATTTATTTTTCTATGTTATTTACAAATTTGAAATTTTAGGGCCCCTGGGAAGCTCAGTCGTTAAGCGTCTGCCTTCGGCTCGGGTCGTGATCCCAGGGTCCTGGGATCCAGCCCCGCATTGGGCTCCCTGCTCCACGGGAGGCCTGCTTCTCCCTCTCCCACTCCCCCTGCTGTGTTCCTTCTCTCGCTGTGTCTCTGTCAAATAAATAAATAAAAATCTTTAAAAAAAAAATTGAGGGCGCCTGGGTGGCTCAGTTGGTTAAGCGACTGCCTTCGGCTCAGGTCATGATCCTGGAGTCCCGGGATCGAGTCCCGCATCGGGCTCCCTGCTCGGCAGGGAGTCTGCTTCTCCCTCTGACCCTCCTCCCTCTCATGCTCTCTGTATCTCATTCTCTCTGTCTCAAATAAAAAAAAATTGAATTTTTAAAACTTCATATGCCTTAATATTTTCAACTTTTGTACTTATAAGGGTCTACTATGTTTGTCTGACACTTAAAACAAGATATGAATGAGTACAGGCAAACCTTACTAATTCCTATTTACTGCCATCAGCCCAAATATTATTTTTCCCCTTTTGGAAAATAAAAATTTTAATGAGTTATTAACATACAGATAAATTCTTCACATAACTTATAAGATTCAAGTAAGTTGTGTAAAATGATTTAAATTCTCATGAATCACACATTTCCATAGACAAAAAAAAACCTTCATTAAATTCAACTTAGAAACACCTAGCCTAAAATTCACACTTGAATTCATCAACCTGTTAGTTTTAACTTCCAATTTATAGGAAACACAGGGGAAAAAGGAGTATGATAAATGATGCAAGGGAGCAACCAGTCAAATCCAGAAGAAAGGACAAGACAAAGTCCATATTAGTATTATTTTTTTTAAGGTAGAGGAAGGGTAAAACCTGAAGGAAAAAAGAAAAAGAATAGAAGTAGATGGGATGCATGGTCCTGAAAATGGATACTAGTTTGGACAAGTAAACCAAAAGAACTTGGTTACCTGGGATAATTTTTAAAATGATCTAGCTATTAGAATAGATGAAAATGTACTGAAACAAAAAGGTAGGGGCTCCTGGGTGGCTCAGTTGGTCATGCGACTGCCTTCAGCTCAGGTCATGATCCCAGAGTGCTGGGATTGAATCCCACATTGGGCTCCCAGCTCAGCGGGGAGCCTGCTTCTCCCTTTGACCCTCTCCCCTCTCATGCTGTTTCTCTCATTAATTAATTAATTAATTAATTAATTAATATATAAATAAAATCTAAAAAAAAGTAGAGTTGACTTACAAAAAGTTTTAAAATAGTGTGTACATTATGAGGTTATTTTAATAAAATGAGAGGGATGTGCACTAAGATGTTACTGCAGCATTCACTGGCACCCTTTTTTAATGCAAGATAATCATACTGCGGGGCACCTCGGTGGCTCAGTGGGTTAAGCATCTGCCTTCAGCTCAGGTCATGATCCCACAGTCCTGGGATCGAGCCCCACATTGGGCTCCTTGCTCAGCAGGGAGCCTGCTTCTCCCTCTGCTGCTCCCCCTGCTTGTGTTCTCTCTGACAAATAAAAATCTTAAAAATATATATTTAAAAAAAAAAAGGTAGTCATACTGCATGTGCCATTTGTTTTCTGAATAATGCGGTAACACCTTCATGGTATATAGGCTAGAAATACCATGTTACATAGCACTTATGTTTCCAAAAATGTGTTCACATATCTCATTTTATTCTATCCACCCTGTTAGCAGGACCAGCATTATTTTGTAATTATGATTCTATAACCTAGTAGAAGAGAGGGGCTTTAAACAACAGGTTGTTAGTCTCCCCATCAGAGTCCTACTTCATGACTATATGGTTTCCATAAGATGCAGCAAATTTTTCCAACTTTTAATAAAAATGAATTGTCTCAAATATTTTGGAATAACAAGAGGTGAATGGAAATCATAAAACAATATAAACATGTGGCTCAAAGGTCTTTTAAAATTAACAATGAAAAAACAGAGTAAGATGTTTTAATGAAATCATTTATTCTCTATAACACTAAAGAACACAGGTCAGAGAATTTGTAATACTTACTAGGCTTTATATCCATATGAACCAAAGACATTGAATGAATATACCTCAAGCCCCGGCCAACTTGCAAAAGGAGATCCTTCAACTCTGCTTCTGTGAAGTAACTCATGCTTCTATAGTTTTCACTTATGGCATCAGCTAAACTTCCACCTAACAAACATGGGAAAAATTAGCAATTTCCTCTTCGTGAGATCTTATTTCTTTTCCCTCCATCTTGAGTTTGTGGCCACAAACTCAACAAAGAAAGTAGCATTTTGTACGACCTATTCTCTTTTTCCTGCTTGTGAAATCTAAAGTTTATTTATTCTTTCAATAAATACTATACTCACATGGGTACAAAATATAAAGTCTGGTTCATCCATATACCCCAGCATCCCACCTGGTTCTTTTTCCCCAGAATAAACCAATGTTACTGGTTTCTTACATATTTTTTCAACTCCTTTTCATACAAATGATAACATATTTTCATTATCTTGAAGATTAGTCTTTACTAACATACAAAGACTACCTTGTTCTCTCGTGTGTCTACAGAATTCCATTGTATAATTGAATGGTGATGCATTAACCAATCTCCTAATTGATGAACATTTTAAAATAATTTCCAAGCCTTTGCTACTATATACTATAGTCTAAGGAATAACTTTGTACATTGGTCATTTCACACGCATTTAACATATCTCATAGAAACAAATTGCTGGTTTAAAGGGTTATACAGGGGCGCCTGGGTGACACTTGATTCAGAGTCTGACTCTTGGTTTTGGCTCAGCTCATGATCTTGGGGTCGTGGAATCGAGCCCTCCCTTGGGCTAGCACTCAGTGCGGGGTCTGCTTGTCCCTCTCACTCTGTTCCTCTCGGCACCCTGCCCTCATGCTCATGCACACACTCAAATAAATAAAATCGTTTTTTAAAAAATAAAGAATATGTTCAGTCATAGAACAGTACTAATATGTGGCTCTAGTATGTGTGTGAAATACTATCTTATATATAGAATATATTTTTATAGCTGAGAGGGACATTTCTCTATTTATCCTTCTACAAAACAGCTTAGGGTTGGTATTCACACCATCAGTGCCAAACCTTCATTGCCTGTGAAAATTCACATAAAAGAAGTAACAGTGTATTTGGTTTCTGATTTCAAAATGGCTGGTATTTAAACTCTGCTAGCATGTACCTTATGTGAATCTGGAGCTTTGGAAGACACATCTGGGGCCATTTTACTTACACTTACACACACACACACACACACACAGAGTTCCCCATAGAGAAGGCTGTACCAATTTATACTCCCATCATTAATGTATGAGAATAACTTTTCCCACACCCTCGACAGCAGTCTATAAATTTTATAGGTAAAAACCAGTGTTTTAGTAGTTTTAACTTATACTACTTTTGCTCTGAATGAGAATAAAACCTGCTTTTATAGGAGCAGTCAAAGCAACCAGCTCATTTGTTTATACTTTAAAAAACTTTTTAAGTTTATACTTCATAAGTTTTATTTAAAACACTGTAAGTTTATAACTTATATCTCAGGAAAAGAGGAGTTACGTAAAACAAAACAAAAATCAAAAACCAAAACAAACCACTTCTGTTTAAAGCTTAGTTAGGAATAATGAAATCAGAGCCAGAGTAATAAAATCAGGAAGGTATATTGATATATATTAGTCAGGAAAGGAAGTCCTACAATTTGAATAAGACTAGGTAGCAAAATGTCCAATGTGTTTTAAAAATAAATATAAATCACACATCTCAATATTTTAGACTTAAGTATGTTCTCCATACTTGTACAAATCTTGAACTGCAGGAAAAAGAGGGCTCTAGAAGGGAGGTCAATAAATGGGCTTGAAGGCCTAGTCCAAGTTTAATAAGCATTTTAGTGGATCTACCAACTATAGCGAGGCCAGTTCCTTCTATTTCACTGCTGAAAGGCAAACAGAAGTGAGAAGGGCAAGACACTCATCTGATATTTCATGTTCTCTTCCCCTATCCATCAACATTTTCCCACACTTGTTTACCAGGGGTAAAAATTTCAATCTATCACCAAACCAAGACAAAAGGCTTAAAATGCAAATGACTGGTTTGAGATAATAAGGAAACTTAGTCACGATAAAGGACGTTAGTTAATCACCATGTATAAATGAAATAATAGAATCATTTCCCTGTGAAACTGTGGAAAAGGATGTGAAGATCAGGCCTATTATTAGGACATTCAAAGCTTCATCTGGAGAGAAGAATGGTGGAAAAGGAAATAGAAGAGCTCACGAATGTATCTAGATAGCCTCATTTCATCTAACAGAACAGACAACTATTCTAAGAGGCAACCCTGTTTCACACAGGTCTATTTATTCTTTAAAGATCTGTATATTCTTGGGGTGCCTGGGTGGCTCAGTCGTTAAGCGTCTGCCTTCGGCTCACGTCATTAGTCCCAGGGTCCTGGGATTGAGCCCTCCATCGGGCTCCCTGCTCAGCGGGAAGCCTGCTTCTCCTTCTCCCACTCCCCCTACTTGTGTTCCCTCTCTCTCTGTGTCTCTCTCTTATCAAATAAATAAATAAAATCTTTAAACAAAAAAAAAAATCTGTATATTCTTTAAGTGTTTTATACTGTTCCAAGATAATAAACTGTTTCAAAATATTATTTTATAATCTAACTGTATTACAAGACAGGGTTTTGTTTTGTTTTTTAGGACAAGGTCTTTATAATGAGAGGGTAGCAAGTCAACTCACTCCTCCCTATCCCTCCAGGCCCAAAGTTTTCTCAAAATCATCTGAATTATACAACCACATATTTATTTGGTTGATCATTACAAATGTGTGATCCCTGAAGTGCTACTGAAATACCTGTTAAGAGGACCAACCACATCAACAAGGTGAAAGGGAGAAAGAAACTGGAAGATGACATCTAGCAAACATCGAGTGGAAAAGACATGGTCAAACTGTCCTATATTGGGGTGCCTCAGTCGTTGGGCGTCTGCCTTTGGCTCAGGTCATGGTCCCAGGGTCCTGGGATCGAGCCCTGCATCAGGCTCCCTGCTCCGCGGGAAGCCTGCTTCTCCCTCTCCCACTCCCCCGGCTAGTGTTCCCTCTCTTGCTGTCTCTCTCTGTGTCAAATAAATAAATAAAATCTAAAAAAATATATATATATATATATTGTCCTATATTAAGTGCAGTAACTGAAAAATGAAGGTTAAGAAACAGAAGAAACAGATTAGTCCACAAGGTCAGGAGAAATAGCTACATAAATATTCTGATATGAATAGAAACATTTCAAGAGACGTGTGAAACAAATTAGCAGCAATGCTGTATACTGAGCACTTAGTTCTTTCAAGTATAGAGATTAATATAATGACAACTCAAAAAAAAAGTAGGTGTGAGAAATGGATCTTTTACTTCTTTTTTGTTCAGTTTTTAAATACTGAAAACCTGAACCCACTACCTACACCACTTATTTATTCACAAGCTATGAGAAGGCTGGTCTTGTTGAAAGAAAAAATGAGAATCAAAAAAAATAAGTAACAAACAAATCCTTGCTATCACCTCCCAACTGCTCACTAAATTCTAAATTCTCTAATATTCACAGAAGATATACAGAAATGGAAACCCAGTATATATAAAGATTTACCTATTTAATAACAGGTATTTATAAGAATCAGAATTGAGGGGCGCCTGGGTGGCTCAGTTGGTTAAGCGACTGCCTTCGGCTCAGGTCATGATCCTGGAGTCCCGGGATCGAGTCCCGCATCGGGCTCCCTGCTCGGCAGGGAGTCTGCTTCTCCCTCTCCCGCTCCCCCCTCTTGTGCTCTTTCTCTCTCTCACTCTCTCTCTCAAATAAATAAATAAAATCTTAAAAAAAAAAAAAAAAAAAAAAAGAATTGAGACCAGGGTTTTGATAAAGGTTTAATGAAGAAGGGGGGAACCAAGTTGGTCCTTGAGGGACTTTTTGAAATTGAAAGCTCTCCAGAGGTCCAAAGTTGAACCTCTACACATGCTTGTTTTGTTGGTTTTGGGGAGAAATGAGGGAGAGAGGCATAGCTAGAGAACTAAAAGCATAACTTAATAGAAAAGTGTGAGTGGATTCCAGTGGTAAACTAGGTTGGAAAAATGGGAATGGGGGCAAGATTATAGAATACTTTGAACAAATGGCTGAAGTTAGAACAATGGAGAGTCACTGTCACTTTATGAGTAACCAGTATCAGTTTTAACAGCATAAAAAATGAAATGGAAAGGGAAGGCTAGATGCATTGAACCTACATTATGAACTACCATACCCCACATACACTATGCTGCGTGCTAGGGATACCAAAATATATATATGGCAAGACCACTGTCCTTGCATGATCAGTTTGACTAATAGGCACACTACCATGCACAATTCTACTATTGAAGTAAAAGGGACAAGGTTTTCAATCTTTACTTAATATCCAGGTAAGCAATGAACTTAAAACTCATGTTAAGCTTCTTGAATTTATAAGAGATATACTCTCTTTGTATTTATGTAAGAGATAAAAGAGACATAGAATTACAGCAGGATTTCAGATAAAAACTATTTCCTCAGTGTTCATTTTTTTGAGCTCAAAAGTTTGTAAGAGAACCAACATATTACTCACCATTACAATATTCATTCTGTATAAGCATATGATCATCTTCTGCCCATGCAGAGAAATAACGAACTACATGAGAATGCTGTCCAAGCACTGCATGAGCATATACTTCCCTCAAAGCGTTCTGCCTAGGAGAGATTTGACATTGACAGAATGGTAAATCATTTTTATCCAAGCCTAACTTGAACTAATTTATGTGAAACTTCATAAGAGAAACTTGACTTCTTTATCTATCATTATGCTGAAGGATAACTTGCTTAAGAAAGAGGGAGTTAAGACTCTGTACCAGATTTTTCTAAAGGCTTCCATTAAAGAAGAATGTTAGTTACAAAGAAGGAACCTTGCTGGCCCTAGGACTTGGGAAAAATGAAACTCCATTTTACTGTGAATTCATGGATGCTACCAAAAAAAGAAATTTAAGTTAGGTTCCAAAATCAGACTACTCATAACTTTACCAAATCCAGTAAGAATTAATGGCACAAAATGAAAAGGATCTGATTAAATTATTATAGCTTCTCAAAAGTGAGAGAATTTCAGTGCTTGATTATGTAAAACCTTAATGCTTGCAACACCATAGGGAATAAAAGAGCAAAAGACAAAATTTTTAATACATACTCATCGACAGAGCCAGCCAATGGCTTTTTTGATCGCTTAATGGCATAAATGCATCCATCCAGCCTCTTCACACACTTAAACACAGAACCAAATTCTCCAGAGCCAATTTTCTCTAGCTCATGAAATTCTGTTGTATACCGTGACTTCATATTGCTTTCAGTAATTGTAATTCTCTGTAATAAAAAAGTGTATCCATATACATAATACAAAGATATGAAAATGATTTTTTGCTATGATGCTAGCACTATGTGTGAAATTTAAAAATCATTATATCTTATGTTTTAATGGATATTTAATATGTATATATGGTAACTTGTTAAGAAGTAGAAAATGAAATTTCAGAAACAATAAAAAGAAAATGAAAAGCTATTTACTTTAGCAGGTCTTGTTTCATCTTCGAACTCATAATCACTGGCTTCCATGTCTTCACCACAAGAACTGAAAAATATTATGTATTTTCCCATCAACAGATCTGACAGACACATCAACTAGAGATCCAAAACTTTATCTGATAGGTGTACAGTGAAATTGCATTTTAATGAATAAAAACAGACAAGAAAGGGCGCCTGGGTGGCTCAGTTAAACATCTGCCTTCAGCTTGGGTCATGATCCCAAGGTCCTGGGATTCAGTCCCGTGTCCAGCTCCCTGCTCAGTGGAGAGGGAGTCTGATTCTCCTTCTGCCCCTCTCCCCACTTGTGCTTGTGTGCTCTCTCTCGTGCCACACAAAAACAAATAAAATCTTAAAAAAAAACAGGTAAGAAAACAATTATATAATCACGAGATATAGCTCAGCTGATGAAAATGCTGTCCCTGCTGAAATATGCTTATTAACTACAAGCCAACACCACCACACATATCAAAATTAAAGTCTTTCTAAATCAACTCTCTCTGCCTGCCTCATTTTTGACACCAGCAGATTTCCTACAAGCTATCTAGGCTTTTTATTCCTTCCTTTTTCACACCACTACTTTTCTACAGCTGATTACTTTCCACCTACCTCTCCTGGGAGGTGGGTGCTAGCAACAGAAAAATTTCAGAGCATAAACTTCCATGTCATTCAGATGAAATTAAATTTTGATAAGTACCACAAACCAATCTTGAGTGGTTGGGGACCAAACTGTGGAGTACTAAATAACTTACTCGTTCCAATGTGTTCGCTTTCTTCTACGACATTGTCCTGAGGAATGAAGTAACACAGAATCTGGGGTAAAAGGATTAATATTCACTTGAGGAGTCTGTCGCATGTCAAATTCCCTTTTTCCTGATTTTTCTGTATCCATGAATAGAGAACCACCTCGGAGTTTAACAGAGCTGGAATCAATTCCTCGAGCTTTGGAGAGCAAACTCTAGGACAGGAAAAATAAAATTTTTAGTATCCAAGTCCTATAGACAGCCTTATCAACCCAACCTTCAACAAGCCTTTCACAGGTCTGATAGTGCAGATCAAAGCAACACACAAGCCTCTGTCACATCTCCAGCAAAACAGTGGTTAACTATAGCAGTCTGAAAAGTGGATACCAACCACCTTTTCTGAAAAAGCCACATAAAATAGGTCTCTGACCCTAAAAAGAGTAGGAATGCAGACTAAAATTAAGTTTATTCTGGAGTCCAGAAGTTAACAAAAACCTTTCATTCCATCTAAAAATAGAAAGCAGTCAGGGAGCCCCATAAAAGCTCCCTTCCCCCCATCCAAATAGGGCTTTGAAAACCACCTCCGGCGGACTCCTCCCCTCACTTCCAGAGGGATCATGCCTTGGGCAAGTCCCTAATAAACAGTAACGCTCAAAAAACACTTCTTCGTGAGGTTTACGACCAATGGCACTGAAAGGGACTCAGAAAGGTGCATTTTCTGTATTAGTTTTATAAACGCGATACTTGTCTCAATTTCGTGACGGGTCTGTTTTTAAAATCTGGCTACATCTAACGTTCCAGAAGTAGTAATCTGCGTACTCACTTGCTACTCAACAAACAGGTGCTGAACACCTCCTTCATTGTGATCTGTTATCAGCAATATGAAAGCACAAGGGTCCAAGAAACCCCACCAATGCTGGCTTTTAACCGTTGGATGTCCCTAATCGTTACACTTAGGCTGACCACACATGGGCACTGCAAACCCAAGGGTGTAAACAAACGCTTACCCAATAAATAGCATGTACGGACAGTAGCTTAAATGCTACTCTGAGTTAAGGAGTGTTTAAGACTGGAAACGCTTGGAAGGCCAGCCTTTTCTCCCAAGTCGAAGCGCAGTCCTCCTCCATACCTCAAACTTAACCCCTTAAGGCCATATGACACGAAACGATAAGCGCATGAAGTTTTTTTTTTTAACCGAACTCCTGCGTGCGCCGCCCAAATTACAGGGCCCATTACTGCGTTTAAAAGGCACCATATGGCTGCGGGGCTCAAGAGTGTCAGGTGGCCGGGCCAGCCCACTCCAAGCATCCTTCCAAACCACGTTATCAGTGCCACACTCCGGGCTGACACGGTCGGGAAGGCCCCGACTCGACGGGCGTGAAATCACCAGCCACCTGGACGGCGCCGATCAGCCCCTTTGAAAGATGAAGAAGTTCCAGAAGAGGCCCATTGTTCAGTTACATAATCTTAACGGACAACTTCTGGGCAGGGCCAAAAAGAGGGGCTGCCAACTTTTTGTTGCGGCTCCGGGGAACGAGTGGGGGTGCGGCCGGGCGGTTATGTAACCGAACCCGGGCAGCGCCGCGCTCGGCTCCCGGCGCCGCGGCCTTTTTAAAAGGCTGGGCGGGCGCGGGCTCGGGGCGCCCGGGCCCCGCGTCCTCTCACCTTGGGCGTGTGCGGCGTGTCGAAGAGCCGCAGCTTGCGGAAGGTCTTGTGCGGCGGGGTGCCGGGGTGATCCGGCAGCGGCGAACAGGGGCCCTCGCTAGCCCGGCGCGCCCCGCAGCGGCGCGGGGACGCGTCCCCCGCGCCGCCGCAGCGCACCGGCGAGAACGAGCTGCCCAGGAAGTAGGCGGCTGCCGGCGACTTCACCGGCGACGAGGAGCCGAAACCCTCCTCCTCCCACGAGTCGCCCTCGGCCCCGCCGCCCTGCACGTCGGCGCTGGGACAGGCGCCCCGCAGCAACATGTCCTCCTCCAGCTCCCCGGGGCTGCCGGGGGCCGGGCCGGGCGAGCGGCGGCGCTCGGGCCCGGGCTCTGTGGGGCTACGCGCAGGCGGCAGCGGCGAGTCGGGCTCTTGAAAGGCCGAGTCCTCTCCCGTACTGTGGCCACTGCCCTCCTCCTCTTCCTCCTCCTCCTCCTCCTCACAGTCGCTGCAGGGCGAGAAGATCAGCTTCTGCCTCAAAGTGCAGGAAGCCCCAGGACGGCGGGGCGGCGGCGGCTGCTGCCGGCTCAGGAAGCTCATCGCGCCCCTGGGGCCGGGGCCGAGGCCGAGGACCGGAGAGCCGGAGCCCGCGGAGTCCAGGACGCGGACGGCCCAGGGGGCGGGTCCGCCACGTGCGACTGGGCGCGCCTGGTCGCCGCGGCGGCGGACCTGCGCGGTGGCGGGCTGCGGCTCTGGAGCGCTCGGGGCTGCGGGCGGCGGTGGCGGCGGCGGCGGCGGCGTGGACTGTCCAGCAGAGGCGGGGCGGCGTAGGCACCGAGGCTGGGGTCTCCGCAGATCCACCCGCAGGTTCGGGCTCCGCGGCTTCCCGCGACCGTTAACCACGTGAGTGCCCAACCCACCAATCCCCGCCCAGCCCCGGGTTTGAAAAAAAAGGAGGGCGCGACGTAGCCCGCGGGGGAGGGATCAACTACGCGATTTTGGCGCGAACCCGCTGGCTCCGCCCCCCCAACCCCCCGCCCTCCGCAGCCAGGCTTGGGCGGGCGCGGCGCCGCGGGCCTATGAGGGAGCCGGACTTCTGGTAGCCGAGCCGGGCACCGCCCGGTCGGGGCCGGGCGGGAGAGCCGAGGCGGCCTTCTGGGAGGGGCGAGGGGGGGAGGGGCGAGGGGGGCCGGGCTCGGCTGGGCCCAGCCGAACGCCAGCCTGGAGGCGACTTGCTCGCGGTCCCTCAGGCGCTCTGGGATCTGAAGTGGGGGCTGGGGAATGCTTCTGGTCCCCTCCGGGTCGGAACGAGCGGGGAACCACCGTGGCCCTCGGGCTCAGCCCCGGGAGTGCGACCTCCGGTCCCGCGTCCCTTTGGTGCGGGCCACTGGGGCGTTGTGGGCGTGGCTGTGGGCAGTCACGTTCTCCCGTAGAGGTTTGAGCCGGAAATGGTGACTCGGGCCTGAGGAGCTTTGCGATCTGAGCGGGTTGCTTAGGGTGGACACCGAAATCAGCAAGGCCAACACACGAGAACTCGCGGCGGGGACACCGGCCTTGGGGAAGGCCTCTGGAGCCTCAGTTTCCCCCCAGGGTGGCTGTTAGGGTCGGGTGTGCCCCCTGCGAGGTGAGCTTCGCCTAGGCCGTGGCCCCCTTTGCAGGCCCCCCCCCCCCCCCCCCCCCCTGCCCAGAGTAAACAGCAGCAGCACCACAATCGGCCCCAGCACGAAACCCAAGTGCCCACCACGCAGCCACGGTGTTTATATTTGTTTGCCAGCACGTGGGCAAGCGTTGGCAAAAGAGATTGGCATACCTCACGGCAAACTTTAAACGCAAATTGAGAAAAAAATTCCTCCAGTACTCCGTCAAATAGCGATTTTATCTGCCCTTTATCGTCGCACAGACAAGTTTCTTGTAATTTTTCAGTTATAAATAACCCCGTGATGAATATTCTAACTTCTCGTGTTTTTTCCCTGTGTTGTTTGAGGGTTTGGGGTGTTTTTTTTTTTTAAAGAGATTCCTAAAAGTGAGAATTACTGGGTCAAAGAATATAAACTGCCAAACTGACCTCCAGAAAAAAAACAATTTACATTCTCATTAGCATTGGGTTAGAGTACACTGCTCATGAATTCTGGACGTAAGTGGATATTTAATGTTTGTTAATGTAATTTTGTTGTTTTGATACATATCGTCCGACAATTTTCATGTGCCAGTGGCCACTTATATTTTTCTATTGTATTTTTCTTATTGTAGCACTTTATGAATATTAACACTTTGCCATATATGTTGTTCTAACACTTTTCAAAGGCTAAACTCAAGCTGGATTTTTAATAATGGAACCACATTTTAACACTTACCACATGGGAAATTCCCTGAGATCATATAACTGAAGATGCAGTGAAGGGTAAACAGCTGTCTTCTCCAGACATTTGCTAATATATGTGTCTTTCTTGCATGTTAATCCAAATCCAATGTTAAGCTCTTGCAAGACAGGAACTCTACCCTTTTGTATGTTTCAAGGAGAGGCATTCTCTGGTCCCTGGTGGCCAAAGCCAAGGAATGGTTTTTAGCACTCTCCCTCCAACACCACCTCTCCACTCCTGATGGCAAATATAATTCTTTGATATGCATAGTTGGCCACATTGAGTTGATTTTCTCAATTTCATGTGAGTGTAAATAAAAATAACTTGAGAAAAGGACTTATTATTGATCTTTAACATGAGTTGTATGTAAAAATAGTGTGTTTCCTAAGTAAACTTTAAAGTCCTGTAGATAACCTCTCCCCAACTAGAATGTTGTTCCTAAGCCCCTCCTATATAGGAATTCTGTATCCTCACATCCTCTCCCCCTTCACTCTTTCATAATACCCTGCTTTATTCCCCTAACAGGCTTATATCTATCTCAAAGTATGTTGATTGTTTGTTCACTACTATCCCCTTCTAGAAAATGAGTTCCCTGAGTGTAGGGACCTTTTCTATTTCATTTATTGCAGTGTTCTAACGTGGCTTAGGCCCTCAATATCTTCTGAATGATAATAGAGCTCTTATTTAAATATTTGTTGATTGGTTTATTTTTCTCTCTCAGTATAAATTCAAATGGTACAGAAGCCTCCTAGCCACCCCTGTATAGTCTGTTCTTGGAGGTAAACAGTCTTTTAACGTTTTTTTTTTTTTCAACTCTTAACTATGCCACCTGTCTGCTTCCCTGAACTGGGAGGTCCTTGAAGTAGGCTAGGCTGGAGCAGAAGGGCCTGGCTTCTGAACGGGAAGGGAAGAGTTCTTGGTACACAGCCCTAGTACTTCGAATTCTTGGCACCCAGGTCCACCCCCAGAATGGGAGAGGTAAATTTCCACTGAATGTATAGAATGACTGGAGGAAAGAAGCAATTTCTTTGAAAGTTGGAAACAAGACTTAGTGGGAGAACCATTTCTTCTGTAAAGCCTTTCCTTAACTTTCTCCACTTCTAGGTAAAAGAGACACTCTGTGCACCAGGTTTTCCACCACACCTGTAATGGACTATGTAAACACTCTTTCTTTACTTGTCTGGCTTCCTTTCCACCCAGGGCTGAGATCACGTTTTATTTGTCTTTAGAGCTCCCGCAACCAGCAATGTGCCTTGGCCCCTGAGAAGGTACTTAAATAAATGTTTCTGGAATAAAAATCTCCATGTTCTTTAAAAAAAAGGTACCAAAATGAGTAAGAAACCCAGGCCCTACCTCCTCCAGCTGACAACATGGCACAGTGTTATGGTTTTTGTTTTTTTTTTTAAAGATTTTTTATTTATTTATTTGACAGAGAGAGAATGAGAGACAGAGAGCACGAGAGGGAAGAGGGTCAGAGGGAGAAGCAGACCCCCTGCCGAGCAGGGAGCCCGATGCGGGACTCGATCCCAGGACTCCAGGATCATGACCTGAGCCGAAGGCAGTCGCTTAACCAACTGAGCCACCCAGGCGCCCCCACAGTGTTATGGTTTAACTGCAGCAGTGTCCTAACTGAAATTCTAAATGATTGTTCTGATTTTTTGAATTTCATGCTCCTCCAAGTACAGGACTCACTGTACTGGAGGGATGGGGTTACGCCCACCTGCCCCAGGGCATATCTAATTCAAATTTCCTGTTCTTTCTCTACCCAGTGTTGTTCCTAACTGTAATGTTGCTAGGCAACTTCTGCAGAATCCACAAGTTTGTGGTAATGTTGTAATAACTGAGTAAAAATCTTGCCTCTAGGTGTTGGGAGAACAAACTTAACTAGTTTATCGCTTTAGACCGATGACTTAGCAAGTATAAGGCTTTAATACCACTATTGTTGGCTCATTCACCTTCCTTAGCAGCAAAATAAGATTCCTGCACTGAAGATTTATAATTGAGATTCCTAAATCACCCTCTCAAATACTTTTAATACATACAAGCACATAAATACATATGCATATTCTTATTAACATAAGCCTGTACTTTTGAATGAAAGATACTTCAGAACTAGTAACTAATTTGTCAGTCTGGAGGAGTATTTCATAAGAATAGCTAGGCTTTACCCAAAGCTGAATTTTTTCTAGTTTATGCTTTTGATTCTGGAGGAATAATAACTCTCTCTAAACAAGAGCCTGCTCTGATAGATTTCTAATTTTTTTTAAGATTGTATTTATTTATTCTAGAGAGAAAGAGAGAGTATGTGGGAGCTGGGAGAAGGGGCACATGGGGGGAGAGAGAATCTCAAGTAGGCTCTGAGTGCTGAGCGTGGATCCCGACCTGGGGCTCGATCTCACAACCCTGAGATCATGACCTGAGCCAAAACCAAGAATCAGACACTCAACTAACTGAGCCATCCAGGGATCCCTAGATTTCTAAATTTTTTTTTTTTTTTTAAAGAAGCCAGGGGCTACCAGGTGACTCAGTTGGTTAGGTGTCTGCCTTCGGCTCAGGTCATGATCTCAGGGTCCTGAGATGGAGCCCTGTGTCGGGCTCCCTGCTCAGCGGGGAGTCTGCTTCTCCCTCTCCCCCTGCCCCCAACTTGTGCTCTCTCTCTCTCACTCTCTCTGTCTCAAATAAATAAAAAATAAAATCTTAAATGTGAGACTAATGTTGTCCCTTACAAATAGTGCTCAATAAATGTTATATGTTGCTTTTAATTATAGCAATGTTGTTTTGAGAATAATCCATACTTGTCAATGGCTTTATAGTCAGTAAATGCAACATGTAACTCCTGATGTCCCCAAAATAAGTTTGCTTAATATGGATAGACAGTTGAGATTGTGTACAACCAGTGAGGATAATCAAATCAGGACAGAAATAGTACAGTTGACCCTTGAACAACATGGGGGTGAGAGGCGCTGACCCTCGCAGTTAAGAATCAGGTAACTTTTGACTCCCCCAAAACTTAATACTAATAACCTACTGTTGACTAGAAGCCTTACTGATAACATAAACAATTAACTCATATTTTGTATGCTATGTGTATTGTATATCATCTTCTTACAATAAAGTAAGCTGGAGTAAAGAAAATGTTATAAGAAAAGTGTAAGGGAGGGACGCCTGGGTGGCTCAATTGGTTGAGCGTCAGACTCCTGATATCGGGCTCAGGTCATAATCTCGTGGTAATCCGAGGGATCTAGCCCTGTGTTGGGCTCTGCCCTGGGCTCTTTGCTGGGCATGGAGTCTACTTGTCCCTCTACATCTGCTCCTCCCCCCGCTTGTACTCTATCTCTAAAATAAATAAATCTTTAAAAAAAAAAAAAAGAAAATTGTAGGGGTGCCTGGGTGGCTTAGTCGGTGAAGTGTCTGCCTTCAGCTGAGGTCATGATCCCAGGGTCCTGGAATCGAGCCCCGCATCGGGCTCCCTGCTCTTCGGGGAGCCTGCTTCTCCCTCTCCCTCTGCCTGCCACTCCCCGCTGCTTGTGCTCTTTCTGTCAAATAAATAAATAAAACCTTTAAAAAAAGAGAAAAATTATAAGGGGAAATACATTTCCAGTAGTGTCCTGTATTAATAGAAAAAATCCATGTATTCGTGGACCTGCCCAATTCAAACCTATGTGGTTCAAGGGTCAACTGTATTGATATAATAAGAACTTGAGAAGTGTAGTTCAGGAAAAGTGGCCAGTTGAAAGCTTGTATTTTAATTAAATAAACATTATTTCTTGTCATGCCTAATTAATCTTTAAAGACTACTAGCATACTATTTCTATTTATCCTTTTAACGTTTATATCAGGTAGATCAAGGGCACATATCATTATATCCTTTAGGTACGGATTATATCAGTTATATGGGCTGCATACAAAAAGTCTGAGGACCTAAGATTCTCATTCAGTTTTTGCTTAGGGTCTTCAGCTACGAGAGACCATGCTGGGGTACTCAAAAGTTGTATCTGCACATGTACAAAATCTTGGCTGTAACCAGCCCTATTAAAGGGCTACCAGTTATCTTAGCCCTTACCCAGGCCTCAGAATCTTGAAAGACTTGATAGTCCACGGCAATCAGCCAGGCCTGTGGCAATGATACTAACTTCAAGACTTTTCCCAAGAGAAAATACTGACCACTGACTATATCATTCCTAGATGAGAAAGGAGTTCTCAGTTAACATATTTAAAACTATAGTTCTGTAAAGCAGTTAGCCAAAACATCACGCTTCCTCTTTGATATTTTAAAAATCCTTTCTACTGTGATGGAACCGAGTAGTCACGTTTTCTCCAATAATACTTTTTTTCCCTTTACAGAAGTACAAAGGGCTGTTTTTCCCCTACATTCTCAGTGAGTTTCAATAACTGAAAAGGTCACTTCACAGAAATTTTATAAACAGGAGGAATCATGGGTACACAACAGAATGCTGGCGCTCAATACACATTTGAGTAATTAATTGCCTCTCCTCTTGGGTTAGTGACATTCTCAGGAAATGACCTGGATGACCACAAGGACTGCTGTTGTTTGCTGACCACACTGTGATTATTTAAGCCAGCTTTGTTCTTATTACTGCAGCACAAAAGATGTGATGACTCTTCTTCAGGGAGTCAAGGGGTTCAGTCCCATTAGGAGAGGGAAAGGAGATAAGGCAGACATCCCATGCTGCTCTTTTGTGTAGCAACAGGAGTGTGTTTGGGTATTGCTGTTTTGATGACTCAGTAGTGAGTCAGTTTTAAAGTTCTGTAAAAGGCCTTGTTCAGCTCAGACAGGATTAAGATGAGCTCATTTGGTAGCTCATTGGGTGACGACTGGGTGGTGTGTGATCCAATCAGCTGATGGGTGGTGTAAATATGTACTTGGAAAAAACATACTAGCAAGGATGAAACTAGTTCCTGAATGCAGAAATCAACTGTCCTTGGCATCTATTGAGTGCCTACTATGTTCAAGCACCATCCATGTCCTACCCATACCCCATTACCTTTATAAATGTTAGAATATGAGAAGTGTGTTAAGTGCTACAAAGATCTGGGAGGCCTGAAGGAGCTGGGAAAGGTAGGTATGTTGCCAGCTACATGGTAGGCACTGAGCCAGATGCTTTACATGTTTATCTTATTTAATCTTTAAAGGAAACCTTTGAAAGAGATATTTTATTCACATTTTACAGAAGAAAATGAAAGCCAGATAGGTTCAATGCCTACATATACAGCCATAGGGCTAGGACTACTGAGACTATATTCCTGAGACTGTATTACTACTGGCTTAAGGACTAGCTCTTTCTACCCCAGCAAGTGTGGGGTAAGGTGAGGGTGAGAACTAATTGGAAGACTTGATGAAGGCAAGGTCGCTGGACCCAGCTGGTGCGCCAGACAGTTATGCAGTGTGATGCTAAAATCCGGACAGCAGGGCATGCACCTCGTCTGGTGTGAATGAAGGAAGTGGGATCTGGAGAGAGTTAGACTTGCACCTTTTAATTTTTTGTTTTACCGTAAAACCCACATGTGTTTTAAATTCTAAAATCAAGAGGAAACATTACAAAGATTAATATTATCTTATGTTGTGGAGTGTGTAGGGAAATGCATTCTTGTCTACTATGGAGGGTGGGTGTAAATTGGCACCATTTTTATTTATTTATTTTTTAAGATTTTATTTATTCATCTGACGCAGAGAGATAGTGAGAGCAGGAACACAAGCAGGGGGAGTGGGAGAGGGAGAAGCAGGCTTCCCGCTGAGCAGGGAGCCCAACATGGGGCTCTTGATCCCAGGACCCCGGGGATCATGACTTGAGACGAAGGTAGATACTTAACAACTGAGCCAGCCACGTAGGTGCCCCAAATTGGCACCATTTTTAGAAGATTGTTTTGGGGGTGCCTGGGTGGTTCAGTTAAGCATCCAACTCTTTTTTTTTTTTTAAGATTTTATTTAGAGAGAGAGAGAGCACACGCATGAGCAAGGTGGGGGACAGAGGAGGGGAGGGGGGTGGGGAGGGGGTGAGCAAGGGAAGGAGGACGGGGAGGGGGTTGGGGAGGAGGAAGCAGGCTCTCCGCTGAACAGGAAGCCTGATGTGGGGCTCCATCCCAGGACCCTGGGATCATGACCTGAGCTGAAGGCAGACGCTTAATGACT
Organism: Neomonachus schauinslandi; assembly: GCF_002201575.2. Lineage (NCBI taxonomy): Eukaryota > Metazoa > Chordata > Mammalia > Carnivora > Phocidae > Neomonachus > Neomonachus schauinslandi. The sequence goes on from NC_058413.1 coordinate 46,996,403, forward strand.
GAACCACCCAGCTGCCCCTAAACATCCAACTCTTGATTTCTGCTCAGGGTCGTGAGATGGAGCCCCGCCTTGGGCTCCACACTCAGTGGAGAGTCCGTCTGAGGTTTTCTCTCTCTCTCTGCCTCTCCCCACCCTCTCTCCCAAATAATCAATCAATCAATCAATCTTTAAAAAAAGATTGTTTGGATGATTTCTGTTATAATTTAAGTATTTGTACTCTTTGACCTAGCAATTCTACTGAAATGTTCACATAGATTTGCAAAAAATATGTAAAAGAATGTTTATCGCTGTATTAGTTCATTCAGTGAATACCTGGGGAGATTCTCCTATGAGCTTGGCACATCTCTGGGCACACAGCAGTGAAACAAAACAAAGTCCTTACTTTCATGAAACTTTTGAGGCCTCTGGTGGAGATACACAATGCATAAGTAAACAAACATACAAAAAAATATCAAGGGATTAAGAAGTGGTAGAGGGTTGGAGGGAAATGCTATTTTATATCGTGTGATCTGGGAAAGGCTTTCTGAGGAGGCAGTATTTGAGCAGGAACCTGCATGAAGTGAGGGAATCAGCCAAATGACATCTGGAGGACGTATATTCTAGGCATTGTTTATAATACCACAGATTGGAGGTCACCCAAATGTCTGCCAAATACTGAGTAACCACAGTCTGCAAAATAATGAGAGAGCTATATGTACAGAATGAAAAGATAAGATAAAATGAAAAAAATGTTACAAACACTGTATAATGATGCCATTTTTTAAAAAGTATCCTGAGCAAATATATTTATCACAGGGAAGACATCTAGGGAAATACACAAAAGTGTCAAAAAAAAAAAAAAAAAACCCAAAACCTGTTAAGAGTTGTTGTATGGATTGAATGAGAGAACAGGTCGAAGTGCCGAGGTGCCAACTAAAGAGAGCCTAACCGAAGTTCTTAGTACTATCTCTAAAACAGGATGGGGCACACAAGTCCTGAAGACCCATACCTTTGCTTTTTTTTTTTTTTTAATCCGGGGAGAGCGTGACTGCAGTCCCCCACTACCACAAATTATGCAGTGGAGTTTCCCACATCTGGGGAAATCACAGGGGTCGGCACAACCGGAGTGCAATAGATAAGCCTTGCCCTGGGACAATGACCTTCGTGATCATGGTACCTCCCCTGCCAGGTAAGTACACCCTTGCCTTTTCTGATGTACTGGGAACTCTCCTCTCAGGTCGCTGATGTCTGAGCCCTTCTTCCCTCTCCTTGCTTCCCCACATCCCTATCCCCCTCCTCTCATTTTGCTCTTGAGAATGGAGCCTGTGCTTCTGTTTTCTTAGCCCAGTTACTCCGTCTGGACTGGTCTTCCTTCTCCTCTCAGACAAGCAACCTTGTGCTCGGGCTGCAGTCTGTGCTGAGGTGCCGATAAGGAAGAGGGCTTCCAGGATCCCTCTGATTTAGTATTGCGTCATTTCTAAGGGCAGAATAAAAAGGCTTCATCCATGGTTACCAGCTTCAGAATCTAACTGAGCCAGGAGCTCAGTTTGTGGGATGGGGTTGCTCACACACACTCCTACCAGTGTTGACCAAACCACCTGCGTGGCCATCAGGGTTTCTGTCGTTGTTGTTTTGTTTTGTTTATTTTATTTATTTATTTGACAGACAGCAAGAGAGGAAACAAAAGCAGGGGCAGTGGGAGAGGGAGAAGCAGGCTTCCTGCTGAGCAGGGAGCCTGATGATGTGGGACTCGATCCTGGGACTCGATCCTGGGACTCAGTCCTGGGACTCCAGGATCATGACCTGAGCCGAAGGCAGACACTTAACGACTAAGCCACCCAGGCGCCCCACCATCAAGGTTTCTGAAGTAGTTAAGCCTTAAGTGTTTGGTGCCCACCCTTACTCCCACCTACCACTACCAAACTCCACTGACTTCCCCGGGCCCTCCGTATGCTTGTCAACCAATTGTTAGAAACAACACAAGAGCACAGAAAAATGACCAGGATAAAATAAATACTCAAAAAAATGTTCTATGGCCTTACACAGTTTCTAACAATTTTTCTGTTGATTATTTTGGATTTCTAGGTAAATAATCATATAATTAATAATTCTTCTAGTATTTATGACTTATTTTGTTGTATTGTCTAATTGTATTAAGTAGCACTTCCAGAACAACATTAAATCATAGGAGAAGTGCTCAGTGGACAGTTGGCTCAGTTGGTTAGAGCACGGTGCTAATAATCGGAGAGGTGGTGAGTAGCCTTGTCTTGCTCCTGACTTTAATGGGAATATTAAGAGTAATACCGCTGGGGGCGTCTGGCTGTCTCAGTCAGTAGAGCATGCAACCCTTGATCCAGAGCTGTGAGTTCAAGTACCATGCTGGGTGTAGAGCTTACCTTAAATAAATAAATAAATACATACATACATATCAAAAAAAGTAATACTGGTTGATTAATGTATACATGTATGTGAGTACACATGCACGGATTTCTACCTGTGTTATGTTAAAGAAGTATACTTTTCCTTTTATCAGAATATTTGTGAGGAATGAATATTAAATGATATCAAATTTTTAGCATCTCTTAATTATTCTGCTTTTTCCACTTTTGATATATCTATATTGTGAATTGGATTAATGGATTTCCTTATACCACTCTATCCTTCCTGAAATAAATAAATGTGTTTAGTCATTTTCTTTCTTTTTTTTTTTTTTTTAAATTTATTTGAGAGAGACAGAGATAGAGAGAGAGCACAAGTTGGGAGGAGAGGGAGACGCAGGCTCCCCACAGAGCAGGGAGCCCGATGCGGGACTCGATCCCAGGACCCTGGGATCATGACCTGAGCCGAAGGCAGACGCTTAACCGACTGAGCCACCCAGGCGCCCTTTTTTTTTTTATTTTTTATTTTTTTAATTTATTTGAGAGAGACAGAGATAGAGATGTTTAGTCATTTTCAAAATATCCTGCAAAGTTATGTTCATATATTTCTTTAGGCATTTTACATCTGTATTTATAAATAGGACTGGTCCCTAGTTTTTCTATTGTACAATCTTTACAAGATTTTGGCTTCACGAAACACTGGGCTGTTTACTTCTTTCTCTATGTTTTGGAATAGCTTTAATAGTAAGAATCATTGATTTCCTGAAAGTTTGAAAGAAGTTGTTAATGAACGTATCTAGGTTCTGCTTTTTTTTTTTCTTCTTTTTTTTTGGAGGTGTATAGCTTTTGACAGCTTTTGCCTGTGATTATTTATGTTTAGATTTTCTCCTTTCTTTGAGTCCATATTGGTAATTTATATTTCCTGACTATTACCCATTTCATTCAGATTTTATATTTTATTTTTTATTTTTATTCTTTAAAGATTTTATTTATTCATTTGAGACAGAGAGATACAAAGAGAGAGAGAGCGCATATGAGCAGGGGGAGAGGGGGAGGGAGAAGCAGACTCCCCACTGAGCTGGGAGCCCGGGGCTTCATCCCGGATCCTGGAGATCATGACCTGAGCCATAGGCAGACACTCAACCATCTGAGCCACCCAGACACCCCTCACTCAGATTTTAAATTACATTAGCATAAGATCGGACAAATGCTGACTGAATCCTCCTCTCCCTTGTATTTCTCATCATTTCTTCTGTACCCATCTGTAAACCCGTTCTCATTCCTAATTTGTGCATTTCTGTTTTGTCTGTCTTTTTTATTATGTTAGCTGGTGGCTTATCAGTTTTGTTGTTTGCTTCCTCCCAACCCAAAGAACTCTAGATCTTAGATTTATTCATCAGTTATGTCATTTTTCTGATTTTGAAATCGTTCACTCTGCTTGTGTCTTTGTTAACTCCTTTCACTTTCTTTGCATTTCGCTTTGTGCTGTGGCTTTTTTTTCCCCCTTCTAATTTCCTGTGTTGTCTGCTTTCTTAATGAACTTTTCTTTTTTCTTATTTAGTAACAGAAGTGTTTAAGGTGATAAGGTTAAGGTTTAAGGCCATCCATTTTCTTGTGAATACAACTCTGGCGGCATTTAGTAAATAGTTTCACTGAGTTATTTTTAAAATAGTCTATAATTCAGTTTTTAACATTTTGTGTTGAAGTATCATATACATACAGAAAGGCAAACATACCGACATATGTAAAGTTTAGTGAATATTCACAAATTCAACACCCAGATTAAGAAACAGAATATTAACAGTACCCAGGACCACTATATAATTTACAGGGCCCGGTGAGAAATGGGAATGTAATGTTCACATTTATTAAGAACTGTAAGATGTGTGACAGCAGAACATTAAAGCCACTGTGGGATCTTTCTTTCTTTTTTTTTTTTTAAAGATTTTACTTATTCGTCAGAGAGAGAGAGAGCACAAGCAGGGGGAGTGGGAGAGGGAGAAGCAGGCTTCCCGCTGAGCAAGGAGCCCAATGCGGGACTAGATCCCAGGACCCTGCGATCATGACCCGAGCCAAAGGCAGCACCTTAACTGACTGAGCCACCCAGGCGTCCCTCACCTTGGGATCTTTCTAAATGCAGGGTCCTGTGCTCACACTCACGAAGCTGGCCCTGCCAGCATGCGTCTGGGCTCTCCACCCATCCCTGACCCACCTCCCTGCCAAGGGTGTCCACTCTCCTGACTTCAGGCAGCAAGAATAGCTTTGCCTGTACTCTTCTGCATCCAGCTCCTGCTGCTCAGCATTATCTTTGTGAGGATCATCCATATTTTCACATGTAGTTGAAGTCCATACATTTTCACTGCTATATGGTTAAAACGAGTCTGTAATTCAGTTTTGATCTATCAGTGATTGAAGAATTGTTTAGGAGAACTTGAAAACTTTTCCTAGTTTGAGTACATCAGGCTGACTAAGGACCAACTGCCTAGTTTCAGGCTCTTTTTCTTCTAAATGAGTGGGTCCTGACTCACAGAACATACTGTATGAGTAAGAGGGGCACCTGGGTGGCTCAGTCAGTTAAACATCCGACTCTTGATTTCGGCTCAGGTCATGATCTCAGGGTCCTAGGATCGAAACCCTTATCAGACTTCACGCTCAGTCTCCTTGAGATTCTCTCCCTCTCCCTATATTCCTCTCCCTGCTCATACTCTTGCTCTCTCAAAATTAATTAATTAATTAAAAAAACATATAGTATGAGTAAGAAACAGTGAGCTTTATTCCTTCCTCATGTTCTTCTGATACACAATGAAGAAGAAAGAAGAAGTTAACCAGAGTTTAAGGCAACAGCTTTTTTAACCTGTCCAGGCAGAGGTTTTTTTTTTTTAAATTTCGCCAGAGTAGTAGCACACACGGATTGTAGACAAAGGGACTGAGGTCGTGTTGTCAGCCTGTGAGTTGCCAAGGAAACTGGAAAGAAATTTGGTCCTTCTTTGTCAGGTCAGGGAAAGCACCGTGTTTCTCTCACGGATCCAAACAGTAAGGCCGTGTGCATGGCCATTACCTCAGGCTATCCTGGAGCAGTGACCACTGGGCCCTTTCTGTATATGGGGGCAACTGGCTACAGTTCTGACATTGAGAATGGCTGGATATTCAGGGATGAGACCAGATAAGTAGTCCACTGGTCCTTAAAAGATGTATCACTAGGGGCGCCTGGGTGGCTCAGTCGTTAAGCGTCTGCCTTCGGCTCAGGTCATGATCCCAGGGTCCTGGGATCGAGCCCCGCATCGGGCTCCCTGCTCAGCGGGAAGCCTGCTTCTCCCTCTCCCGCTCCCCCTGCTTGTGTTCCCTCTCTTGCTGTCTCTCTTTCTGTCAAATAAATAAATAAAATCTTAAAAAAAAAAAAAAAAAAGATGTATCGCTAGGGGCACCTGGGGGGCGCAGGCAGCTAAACATCCAGCTCTTGGTTTCAGCTCAGGTCGTGATCTCAGGGTCGTGAGATGGAGCCCTGGGTCAGGCTCTGCACTGAGCAGGGAGTCTGCTTAAGACTCTGTCTCATTCCTCCTCTGCCTCTCCCCCTTCCCGCTCTCTCTCTCTCTCAAATAAATAAATAAAAATGTATTGCTAAAAGCCAGTCACACTTTTACATTTCAAACCTAATGTTGAAGGCTAAATTCAAACTATTTTACTATAATCAACTTGCACCAGCCAACCTTATATTTAACGAAGGCCTATAGCTCAAATTTGGTGACCAAACATAGACAATCTTTTTAACAAAGTGCTATAGGTGGAAGGCCTGTCGTTGAGATTCTTTCTTGCAAGCGAACAATTTTATTTATTTTTAGATAATAAAAAGCTCGTAATACAAAATTCAAAAGGCACAGAAAGGTATATGGTCAAAGGTGAGCCTCCCTTTCACCCCCAGCTTCTAGCCTGTTCCTCAGGGGCAACCAACATTATTGTTTTCTTGTATCTCCTTTCAGAAGTGGCCTATGCAAATATACGTAATCTTGGGGGGCGCCTGGGTGACTCAGTTGGTTAAGCGACTGCCTTTGGCTCAGGTCATGATCCTGGAGTCCCGGGATCGAGTCCCGCATCGGGCTCCCTGCTCGGCGGGGAGCCTGCTTCTCCCTCTGACCCTCCTCCCTCTCATGCTCTCTGTCTCTCATTCTCTCTCTCTCAAATAAATAAATAAAATCTTTAAAAAATAAAAAACAAATATACGTAATCTTTTAAATATTTGTATAAGAACTTGTAGCATATTATGCATACTGTTCTGCACCTTGCTTTTTCACTTACTGTTTCTTGGATGTTGTTTCATGTTAATACATATAGGACTAGTCCGCTCATTCTTTTGGTTTTTTAAGTTTATTATTATTTTTTTAGTAATCCTACACCCCACATGGGGCTCGAACTCACGACTCCGAGATCAAGAGTCACTCGTTCCACTGAGCTAGCCAGGTGCCCCCCCCCATTCTTTTTAAAGCCTGCATAGTATTCCATTGTCTAGATGAAGCATAATTTTTTTTTAAAGTTTTTCTTTTTTTTTTTTTAAAGATTTTATTTATTTATTTGACAGAGAGAGACACAGCGAGAGAGGGAACACAAGCAGGGGGAGGGGGAGAAGGAGAAGCAGGCTTCCCGCAGAGCGGGGAGCCCGATGCGGAGCTCGATCCCAGGACCCTGAGATCATGACCTGAGCCGAAGGCAGATGCTTAACGACTGAGCCACCCAGGCGCCCCTAAAAAAGTTTCTTTTAACAACTTTATTGAAGTAAATTTACATACCATAACATTCATCTATTGAAAGTATACAATTCAAAAAAAAAAAGAAAGAAAGTATACAATTCAATGATTTTTAGTGAATTTATAGTTATGTGATCCTCATCACAATCCAGTTTTAGAACATTTCTATCACCCCAAAAAGTTTCCTTATGCCCATAATTTATCTTTTAATCATTTAATTAAACTTTGTTTTTCCTTCTCAGTAATTCATTTTAACATTTACTGGGGTCATGATCTTTTGTTTTACAACACTGGAGAGGATTTGGAATGGTGACGATGTGTTAGGAGAGCATTTCAAACCTTACATAGTATTGCTCCTCTTTTATTTTTTTTCATTTTTTATTTTTTTAGATTTTATTTATTTGACAGAGAGAGACACAGTGAGAGAGGGAACACAAGCAGGGGGAGTGGGAGAGGGCACCCCAGGAAATAGAAGTTTTGTTTGCGCTGTATATTCTAGTGTGATATTTTCCATTCTGGGGCATGAGCTATGGACAGCCTTACATCTGAAGCAAGAGAGTACCAAGTAGAATGGAGGAAAGATGCAGAACCACAGCCACGGACCATCTGGTGATATTTTCACACTCTGGACCACGTGATGACAGTGCTACGGCCTGTTCTCCTGCAGGTAAGTATCCTCCTGCCACCATCTTCCATTGCACGTATGTATGCTGACTGTGGGCTATGAGTGGAACAAGACACACACACGCTCTGATCTGCCCTGGTGACAATCAGCTAGATGCAGGGGACCCGCCCAAGACAGTGTGTTAGTAAACACCTGACCTCTGTGCACTTCTCTCAGGGCGGTCTGTAGCCACTATAACTTAGCTACTGGTTATCGTGACCGGCCACCTTCTGGAGGGAGTGATGCTTGCCCGTTGTCTCCAACCCATCTATTGTTCTTTTTTTTTTTAAAGACTTTATTTATTTATTTTATCAGAGAGAGAGAGAGCACGAGCAGGGGGAGGGGCAGAGGGAGAAGCAGGCTCCCCGCTGAGCAGGGAGCCCGACGCGGGACTCAATCCCAGGACCCTGGGATCATGACCGGAACCGAAGGCAGACGCTTAACTGACTGAGCCACCCAGGCACCGCCAACCCATCTATTGTTCTTGAGACTACTCATTTTGGGTGCACCTGGCTGGCTCAGTTGGAAGAGCTTACGACTCTTGATCTCACAGTTGTGAGTTCGAGCCCCATGTTGGGTGTAGAGATTACTTAAAAATAAATACACTTAAAAAAAAAGATTACTCATTTTTGGTGAAGAAAGAGTGAAAGCAAGCAGCTCACTGGCAAAGTGTTCAGGATCTCCTACATCTCACTCTCCAAATTCACAGCGGCCTTGAATGAAAAGGAGAATTGCTACTCTTTAAAAGAGAGGAGCATGGGGCACCTGGGTGACTCAGTCGTTAAGCGTCTGCCTTCAGCTCGGGTCAGGATCCCAGGGTCCTGGGATCGAGCCCCACATCAGGCTCCCTGCTCTGCGGGAAGCCTGCTTCTCCCTTTCCCACTCACCCTGCTTGTGTTCCCTCTCTCACTGTGTCTCTCTCTGTCAAATAAATAAAACCTTAAAAAAAAAATCCTTAATTTAATCACATCTGAAAAATCCCTTTCGCCATAAAAAAAATAACACAGATTCTGAGGATTAAGACATGGATATATTTGGGGGCCATTAGTTAGCCTACCAATACCTGTGACCAGTCCACCCCAGGACCTCCTGCTCAGAAGCATCCCACTCAATGCTGAGGCTTGGAGGAGCCTAATAGAGCAAGACTCTCCCATAATTTATCTAAGTAGCTCTCCATTAAGCTGTTTTCAAATTTTTCCTGTTATGAGCAATGTTGCTTTGAGTATTCTTGACATCACTTCTCCATATGTGAGTATATCCTTAGGATACATTATTAGGAGTAGAATTGCTGGGTCAAAGAATATGGGCACTTTAACCTATTTCCCTATGTTCTTGCTGACAACAGATCAACTTTTTTTTTTTTTAAAGATTTTATTTATTTATTCATGAGAGACAGAGAGAGAGAGAGGCAGAGGGAGAAGCAGGCTCCCAAGGAGCAGAGAGCCCGACGCGGGACTCGATCCCAGGACCCTGGGATCATGACCTGAGCCGAAGGCAAACGCTTAACCATCTGAACCACGCAGGCGCCCAGATCAACTTTTTAATATATATATTTACCAACTTGATAGGTGAAATATGGGGTCTCAGTATAGCTTTTTCTTTATTTTAAAATAATTTATTTTTAAAAAAAGATTTTATTTATTTGACAGAGAGAGACACAGCAAGAGAAGGAACACAAGCAGGGGGAGTGGGTGAGAGAGAAGCAGGCTTCCCGCTGAGCAGGGAGCCCGATGTGGGGCTTGATCCCAGGACCCTGGGATCATGACCTGAACCGAAGGCAGATGCCTAACAACTGAGCCCCCAGGTGCCCCTGAAGTAATTTAGGCATATTTTTAACACTAGGTTTCGTTCAATAGCAAGAGGGTCCCTTGCAATTCTGCTGGATAACCATAGTCACAGTTTAGCAAGTCTGGGGACCAGGAGAGGTGACCAAGACAGAGTTAATCCTCAGGAACAAGGCCAGAGCCCACTTATTAGACTTGGATCCAAGCTCAGGGCAGCAAAGGGCATTCATCCCAATAGTTGCTGTCCAAGAACATGGAATAGGAGCTGTTGGCATCCTGTTGCCTCCAGTCATGGTAGACACTGGGGCCCTGGGCTGAGCTCTGTCTTTGGGTGAGCAAGTGACTCTGGAGATGGAGGACAGCGGCCTTATAGAACTTCCCCTGACACTGTAAGGTAATACGGAATGCCAAATACTGCCAGCAACCTGCCCATCCATTAGGACTGGCCTTAGCAGTGTTGAAGGTTGCTAGGAAGAAATGACTGGGGTTGGGACTCCTCAGCTCTGGCAGAGATTTGCCCTGTCAGTGAGCGTGTGAGAGTGATATTCAGTCCTCAGCACGTCCAAGTCACAAAGATCGCCATGGGCATCTCAGGACTGAATCTGAGATGCCCTCAGAAATATTTCCTTAGTCAATATGATTATAAAGCCAAAAGTGGCTGTCAGATTGGGCAAGGAGACAAAGCTAATCTCCCAGGTCTGATGTGGGCATGTCCTCCTTAGTATCACCCCAGCAACCTGAGGAGGCGTTCAGGGTCCTTCTCTTCCCATCACTCAAACTGTTTTCTCCCAGTATGAAATAACTTCCTTCCCGGTAGAGAAGAGACCACCTCCCCCGACCCCACTCTGGCCCAGGCACAGCTGGTTGATTTGTTCCAGAAGGAGGTGGTGAAGCAAGCAGCCTATGGTTGGGGATTGCTCCCTGAACCCACATAGCACCTCCTGCTGGTGACTGACCCCAAGGCTTACCGTGGAGGCTTTCATTCATTAACTAGTTCCTTTCTTTTTGACTTCGAAGTTTCAGGAGCTTCGCTATAGGGAAGATCACTTTTGCACGAAAAAAAATGGTCCAGTTTTCTACTTTTCCTGATTTTCTTTTGAAAGGAACATTAAGCAATTTCAGGATGTTAGGAAAGCCCTAAGATCATGGAGAGGCGGCTTGCCTGATCAACTTTATCTGGGTAGGGGCACCTGGGTGGCTCAGTCCTTAAGCGTCTGCCTTTGGCTGGGGTCGTGATCCCAGGGTCCTGGGATCGAGCCCCGCATCGGGCTCCCTGCTCCGCGGGAAGCCTGCTTCTCCCTCTCCCACTCCCCCTGCTTGTGTGCTCTCTCTCTGTCAAAATAAATAAATAAAATCTTAAAAAAAAAACAAACACAACTTTATCTGAGTAAAAGATCTGGTGAGTGTTAAGAGTTGCTCCCAGGGCCCTCATCGCCTCAAAAGCCCGCCACTGGCTTGGAGAAAGTTTCCCACTGAAAAAGATAAGACAACCCCCTCACAGCAGCAGAGATTTTACCCCTTTGCTTTTTCCATAGAAATTGCAGAATTTGTCTGGAGGCCACTGGGACTGAGTCAGTAACTGAGATTAGAGCTGTTTTCCACAGCCCTTTCTTAGGCAGGTGGGGCTTTGGGACAGATTAGCGAAGGTGTTGTGGAGAGCTTGTGGCTGCCTCCCGTGGGCCCACGGGAACCCTGTGGAGGTGAGGCAAACCAGGGAGACATTTGCGACTGACATTAGAGCAGGAGTGCCACCGTCCTTCACTTCAATGCAGAAAAGTAACAAGAAAAAGCTTTTGCTGGATAGTTTTCATTTTAATTATTCACGCGATTTTCCCGGATCTTGAGCATTCTTTGCTCTCAGCGTGACCTTCTGCCCTTCAATTTTAGACGTGCTTAGGAAGCAAAATGAAACCCTTGCATGGGGACCAGAGGATTCTCTGTACCTCTGGAGCCAGGTGAGTTTAGAGAGGGAGGCGGCAGCTGAAGTTCCCAGTTATGCCAAGAGAGCCCGTGCTCTAAAAAGAGAAGCAGATAATGTATTTCCAAAACACAAGTCATACCTCTGTGTGACAGTGAAAAGAGAGGGGCTGAGAGAAGAGCTTCCCTCAGCCAGGCAGGCTACAGAATCTGTGGGACTCAGGGCAAAAAGAAAGTGCGAGCCCCTTGGTCAAAACACAGGAAAAAAATTCTGTTAAAGGTACATATAAAGCCAGACACAAAAGGACAAATAGCAGGCAGCTGGGTGGCTGGGTCGGTTAAGCGTCTGCCTTCGGCTCAGGTCAAGATCTCCGGGTCCTGGAATCGAGCCCCGCATCGGGCTCACGTGCTCTCTCTTGCTCGCTCGCAAAAATAAATAAAATCTTAAAAAAAAAAAAAAAGACAAACAGTGACTCCACTTATATGGGGTCCTGAAAATAGTCAAATTCATAGAAAGCGAAAGTAAGGGTGGTTGCCAGGGGCTGGGAGGTTGGGGGATGGGAGGTATCGTTTAATGGGTAGAGTTTCAGTTTGGGAAGATGAAAAAATTCTGGAGATGGATAGTGGGAATGTTTGCGCAACGATTTGAAGGTACTTAATGACACTGAACTTTACACTCAAAAATGGTTAAAATGGTAAATTTTATGTTATATATATTTTACAACCCCCCCCCCCCCCATACACAGACAGGAAAACATGAGTTTTTTCCTTCTTTGGAGGTCTCTCTCTCGACTTGTCTTGGTGTTATTTTATTTGCTATCTAATATTGTTCTAAGCAAAGAAAAATTAATCTCAAATTTTTAGCATGAATTTTGCCCTTTATCTTTATATTGTGCAATGCTAGTTTTTTTTTAGGATTTTATTTATGTACTTGACAGAGAGAGCGAGGGGCGGGAGGGAGAGAGCACAAGCAGGGGGAGCGGCAGGCAGAGGGAGAGAGAGAAGCAGGCTCCCCGCAGAGCAGGGAGCCCGATGTGGAACTCGATCTCAGGACCCTGGGGCCATGACTTGAGCTGAAGGCGAATGCTCAACCGACTGCGAGCCACACAGGTGCCCCAAGTGCAATGCTAGTTTTAAATTAAAATATCATAGTATTTAACTTGTATTTGAAATCACTGAAATTACACAATTCGAATTTTGTGGCTCCCAGAGTGTATGTACCTCACGCTGGCTAGAAGAGACAAATACAAGCCAGGCTCAGGAAAGGTGGAAGGAGGAAGCAAGGATGGCCCGGGCGCAGAGCCCGTAGAAAGAGTCAGCCAGGGCCTGGGACTTCACAGATGCCTGAGGAGGGTACATCTTGGGCCTGACAGCTGCCGGGTCCCCCTTCCCACAGGCCTACCCCTCCAGCCCACAACAAACAGGCTGCTCCCAGGTATCGTCAAAATTCAGAACTGGGAAGCACTCAGGAGAGGGGTGAGCTTCTTGGCTGCGGTCAGCGGCCCACCTCAAGCACTGTGGTGCTGCCAGCCGGGGGTGGGCATGGCCACCGCCTCGCCGGACTCCACGGGGTGCATGCGCCCGACACCGACCTGCCAAAAGCAGAGGGCATGGTGGCAGGGGCGGGGTTGGGGAGAGAACAGGAGGTCAGGTAGGGGAGTGACAGAGAACCCATCCAGGGAGGCCGCAGAGGTTGGCATTGTGTCCCATTGCTCCATGAGACCTCACAGGACACAAACTCAAAGGTAAAACTATTAAGAATTCCAAGACTTGCAACCTCAGTGCATTAAATCGCAAGTGCAGGGTCTTGTTCAACTGCACTGGTCACATGTCCATGAGCCAGCCATGTTCCTCAAGCAAAGAGAAGACGGGATTTGGCTGGAGTCTTCTTTGTAAGATCTCCTCATCCTTAAGAAAGCCTAAATCTAGAAAGTGCTTACGGCAGAGGGGGCTGAGGCAGCCTTTCTCCACTTCCCTGGGCTCCCTTTCCTCACTTGCCAACAGACTTCAGCTGGGCCCTGTCCTTTTCGCCCTCTCCCTCCCTGCTCACTGTTGGGATCTGCCAACTGTTGACTGGTCTACAGTCTTAACCGAGCTAGGAAATACTGGACCGAAGTTCCTAGAATCCATCCATTTCAGTGCTGAGTGCGTGGTTTCCCAAGTTACTTCCGTAGGCCCAGGGCTGCCATGCAGGACGACAGGCAGCACGGGAGACCCTCCAAAGCCGGTTGGCCCCTGCTGGCCTGGGGGCGTGGGGGCTGGGGCACAGGCCGCTGTCTGGCCCTCTGGGCAACTGCCACCTTTGGAGGGTTGAGGAAGCCAAGCCCTTCTCTGACTCTGTTCCCTAAATTCTTACAACTGCAGACTGTGGGCAATATCCTTTGTCTTTGTAGTGGCCTCAAGTTGTGTCTGGGAGAGTGGGGTTTTTTCTTGGACTAAGTGTTGCCTTGAGCCTCGTCTGGATCACGTTGCAGAGTTATGCTCCATCCGGCTCCGTTTGTAAAGCGTACTCTTGTTTCATCAAGTGTCTTTGGGGAATTTTCAACTCTGGAGGGCCCCTCTCTGCATCCCACACTGGGAAGAAACCACGCACCCGCTTTCCTAGCAACTCTCTGCCCATCAGCTGGTCTTCCCTTGGGCCCCGGAGGTCCTGTTCCCGGGAAGGCCGGCAGGCAGGGGACACACCAGCAGCATCCCTCTGCCCTCTTCTCTGGTGCTGGTAAGAAGGCATTTTCTCTTGAGCCGAGGGACAATTGGGCCGGCCTCCGAGCGGAGTCCAGCTCAGCCCCATCCAGTCTACCTGGCAAAGGGGCTGGGCTGAGGGAGAAAGCCTGTGATCTGAGCAAAGGCAGCTGTCAGGGGAGCAGGGAGGCTGACAGCCTGGGCTTGGTCCTGGGAAGCACAGCAGGCCTGGGTGGGCCCCGCAGAGGAGCCCCCGGGCAGTGGCCACGACCTTCACTGGGAGGCCAGAGCACCACCCTGTGATTTTGCAGATCCTCTTCTTCCTCTCTCTTCCCATGCCAGCCCTTTCTGAGCCTTAGCAGGCCTCAGCTGGGAGTTCTTCTATGTGTGTTTAAATGTCTCAGTCAAGAGTGAAGACTGGATCTGTGTGTGACTAAGACCTTTTCTGATGTTAAGTATCTGTGAGGAGCTTTGAAGGGAAAGCAACCAGTCCCCTGCCCAACCCCCTTTTCAGATGACTAAGTCATGACCCTTTTTAACAAGACTTCAAAGAAACCTCATCAAAGATAACATTTATATTGAATAAAACAGTACAACAGTTTTCCCCTTTTTACTGTAAAGCTTGAAATGAAACACGAGCGCCTCATTTCAGCTCTCTGGCAAACAAAGCATAGTGAACCACAGCGAAGGAGTGGTTATTGAAAGACAAACCTTCCCTCCCCCTCCCACCTTTTTTTTTTCTTTGGACCTTGGTGGACCCTAAGCTGAATTTCTGACATTAGGCATGGTTTTTCAAGGGCTCAGGTCATTAGGCAATCAGAAAATACCAGAGCATCTCGATCATCTCTGCCACAAATTGTCATCCGAGAAGGCACAGTCGCGGTGTGGTGGAATAGCTCGCGGGACGTGGGGCTCACAAAGTCTGGGTTTTGCCCTGTGTTTGCCCTGCCTCTGCACAGCCAGAGGCCCCGGGTGAGACATTTAACTTCTTAGGAAGCTGTTTCCCCTTGTATGAATGGGGATAATAAATCCCCTATATCTCACAAAACTGTTTTAAGTACGTAAAAATGTATGAAAAAATACTTACTCTGTGCTTGATAAACAATATACTCTCGATATACATGTGCTGGGTTGTAATCATTGGTGGTGTTTTCTGCAGCACTCCCCGCCCCCCATACCAATTTAATAAAACAAAGGTAAAGGTAACATTTTAAAAATTGCTGTATTCAAAATTAATAATAAACTTTAGGGTAAATAAGCTTTAAAACAAAAGTACATAAGCAAAAATAAATAATTTACACTGACCCACTAACCTAATTTTCAGAGTAAAGCCATTTTCAATTACAGCACTGTTATCCCGGGCTCCAGCCTGTGGTCAAACTTTGATAGTTCATTATTTTTAAAAAACAGTAACAAAAAATTGAACGCTAAGTAAAATCTTTAACAAAACCAAAGCACTGGATTTAACTTTTTAATTTTAAATAACCAAACTTTGTCATTTTATACATAATCCAATGTCATGGATCCAATTCAATATAATTAGCATCTCAGCTTGAAGAGGTGGTATTTTAACAGGGATGGAAAACTATAATGAATAGTCTTCAAACCGTGAGGTACAAATAAAAACATACAAGTATACAGTAGAACAAAAACTGCAGACACTCTATTAACTTGGGGAAATATTCGAAGGCTTTACATCCTTTATTATCCATGATGGCTTTTGGAATTGATTGTTTGAAATATAGAACCTTTGCCGTTTTAGATACAGCCTTTATTTTATCTTTTCACAGTAAGTTAAAAATCCATCATAAGACTCCACTGATCTTGCATGTAGACGCTAGGAGTTTGCAAACTGATAAAAGAGTAGCGTGAAAATTAACTGTATTGCCCTAATTTCATACATCCTTGTACACAATGAATCCATTTGGGAATCTATTCCAAGGGTTATATACACAAAAGTGTCAAGAATAAACTGTTCTCCACTCTTGCATAAAAATGTGTACAGTATATCAGGAATGGAAACATTCTAATTTTCCTGGGCCCGGGCTCATGGATGTCTGCTGCCTGAAGATTTGAAAGGCTCCTTCTGATGTAGTGCCCCACTGTTTCGAGGATTAATCATCCAACCCTGGCGTTTCTCCTTGTTGGATCCTAGATGCTATTCTGATGGCTTCTTCCAGAGATGGCTGTTCTCCAAGCTGAAACAGGAATAA
This sequence comes from Neomonachus schauinslandi, assembly GCF_002201575.2. Taxonomy (NCBI): domain Eukaryota; kingdom Metazoa; phylum Chordata; class Mammalia; order Carnivora; family Phocidae; genus Neomonachus; species Neomonachus schauinslandi. Next base: position 47,012,759 of record NC_058413.1, read on the forward strand.
ACACAAAGGCATACCAAAGAGAATACCAAAGAAATAGTATATGCCAGAAGTAAAATTTTTTTTAAGAGTTTTATTTATTTATTTGAGAGAGAGAGAGCACAAGCAGGGGGAGCTGCAGGCAGACAGAGAGGGAGAAGCAGGCTCCCCGCTGGGCAGAGAGCCGGATGTCGGGCTCCATCCCAGGACCCTGGAATCATGGCCTGAGCTGAAGGCAGAGGCTTAACTGACTGAGCCACCCAGGTGCCCCCCCAGAAGTAAAATTTCTCTCTGTAATTCTGACAGCTGGACTTAAGATACTACCGCTGATCCAATCATAAATGCATAAAAAAAATCCTTGCAGGAGTATATTTTCTTTCTTTAGGATTTTGATAAACCTTCACTCGGGCAACAGACAAAAGATGCTCATCTTTTATCCTGAGCCATTAGCTTCCATGCCCATAAACTAAATTAAAACTATTGGTTGGCATTTTCCTAAATGTGTTCTCTTTTCCAAGTAAATACATGAAAAACAACTCTTCCCAAGGAAAAATAATCTGCACCTAGCATTCTAGACTCTCTGCTTCAATCCAGTGACTTCCCTGAGAATAGTCTTTTCTGTCTTCTGATGTTCCCCCAACATAAAACACAGCTGTGCAGGGATTCTCAGGGGACTAACTTAGGGTCTCTGTTTACACTAGGTTCATTTGCAAGGAGTAGCTCTTAAGTGCTTTCTAGAATCCTACCTAATGAGACTTATTTTGAAAGTAAAGATGGCTGGCTGGGGCATGCTGGGATGTTTACCAGAAGCTTTTCTTTTTCTTGCTATAAATTCCCCTAGGGGGACGCGGGTGACTCGGTCCTCAGGGGTCTGCCTTCGGCTCAGGTCATGATCCCGGGGTCCTGGGATCGAGCCCCGCATTGGGCTTCCTCCTCGGCGGGAAGCCTGCTTCTCCCTCTCCCGCTCCCCCTGCTTGTGTCCCCCCCCCCGTGTCTCTCTCTGTCAAATGAATAAATAAAATCTTTAAATAAATAAATAAATAAATAAATAAATAAATAAATAAATAAATTCCCCTAAAACAAGCAAAGCTAATACAGAACAAAGTGCCAGTCTCTTTGAGTCCCCCGCAAACAGCAGTTGTCTTCAAGGAGCTAAGTGCCATAGATTATTCTGTGCCTGGCCTCCTGTGAAGGTTGTGAATAAAGGACAGAGCACAAGGCCGAGAGCCCTGAAGGAGTCCGGCTATCACCGCACTCACCTGAACTGCAATCTGGGTGCCGTTGGATGTGGCCACTAGGGTCAGAGGCCTGGTTTCTGTGGTTACTAAGTGATGGCTGTGCTGCTGGTGCCCCATCTCTGATGAGGCAGCATGGAATGCTGCCAGGTCCTGAGCCACAATTGCAACCTTCAACCAAAAGTACACACAAGGAAAGCTATGATTAAGTACATCAAACTCCATTTAATGCGAGGGACTGTCTTCGGATCTGAAAGGAAAAACTCCCTTTTGACCACAGACTTGCAGAAGCCTAGAGCTGGAGGAGAACTTATATATTGTCTATTCTAGACTCTTCTGCTGCTGCTTCTTTTTTTAAGATTTATTTATTTATTTTATATAGAGAGTGTGAGCAGGGGGAGGAGCAGAGGGAGAGGCAGAGAATCTCCAGCAGACTCCCCACTGAGCATGGAGCCCCACACAGGGCTCGATCCCACGACCCTGGATCATGACATGAGCCGAAATCAAGAGTCGGACGTTCAACCGGACTGAGCCATGCAGGCGGCCCTGGACTCTTCTTTTTTACTTGAAGAAGCTGAGGCTCAGAAAGAAGGGACTTATCCAAGCTTAGTGAACCAATGACATAACAGGTTAGAGGACACCGGACAAGGGGATCTGCTACACCAGGCTCCACTAACCAGGGGAGACGTGACTGTGCCTATAGGTTCTATTACTCTAAGTGGCTGCTTGGAGGGTTACACATGTGGACTAATTCATATCTCAACGGCCTATTTACTCCTGAGTGGGGATAAATGGTAGGTAATATACTATTTTCTCCTATTTACCTGTTGCATTTAAAATTAGATTTCCATTTCAGTAGGAAAACTGAAAGGGCTGGGGATTGACTGGAGGGGGTCACAAAGGAACTTTCCGGGGTGACAGAAATGTTCTATAACTTGTTTGGGATGGTGGTTATATGGGTGTACATATTTAACAACTCACTGAATTGTAAGTTTAAGATCTGTACGTTTCATTGTATGTAAATTTTACCTCAATTAAGAAAAAACAGATTGTGAGCTGATATGAAAAACTGCATTAGTGGTCAGACAAATGATAATAAAAACAGAATTCAACTTTTGCTTGTCAATTATGCAAATATTAAAAAAATCCTCAATACTAGCAAGAAGAGTACAGAAAAACAAGGAAGCTTTTAGATCCATGGCGTAATTGTTAAAATTTTTGGATAACAATTTGGCAGTATGTAGCAAACAGCTTAAAATACTTTATACCGTTAATTCAATAATTCCATGTCTAGAATTTGTTCCTATGAATATAATCAGAAGCTTGTACAACAATTTATGTATGTGGAATGAGTAAGTTCCATTTGATGGATTACTTTACAAATGATAAAAATCCTTTTATAAGAACACTTAATTAAGGTATGAGAAAGTGCTCAGAATACAGTGTTAGATAATAAGCACAAAATTATAATCCTAACTCTACACACCACACATACATACACACACACAAAGTAAGTAGTCCTAAATGTTGAGACTAGTTATTTTAACATCAAAAGAGTATAGCAGGTTTTTAAAAAGATGTTATTTTTAAGTAATCTCTAAACCCAATGTGGGGCTCGAAATCACAACCTTGAGATTAAGAGTCACTGACTGAACCTGTCAGGTGCCCCGATTATAGCAGATTTTTAGTTTGAGTCTCTATTTTTAATTCTTTTGGATATATCGCTACAAGCGGAATTATAGGATCATATGTAATTCTATGTTCAACTTCTTTTAAGTAGGCTCTATGCCCAACATGGGGCTTGAACTCATGATCCCAAGATCAAGAGTCACACACTCTACCAACTGAGCCAGCCAGGCACCCCGCTATGTTCAACTTTTTTTGTTAAAGATTTTATTTATTTATTTTAGAGAGAGATAGAAAGTGCGAGCAGGGGGAAGGGCAGAGGGAGAGAGAGAATTCCAAGCAGACTCTACGCCCAGCACAGAGCCCGACATGGGGCTCGATCTCACAACCCTGAGATCACAACCTGAGCCAAAACCAAGAGTCAGACACTTAACCAACTGAGCCATTCAGGTGCCCATATGTTCAACTTTTTGAGGAACTGCTATACTGTTTTCCACAGTACTTGCACCATTTTCCATTCCAATGAGCAATGCACCAGAGTTCCAATTTTTCTGCATCCTCGGCAACACTTGTTACTGTCTGTCTTTTGGATAATAGCCTAACCTCATGGGGGTGAAGTGGTATGTCAGTGTGGTTTTGATTTGTATCTCCCTGATGACTAATGATGTTGAACATCTTTTCACATGCTATCTGGCCATCTCTAAATCTTGTTGGAGAAATGTCTATTCAAGTCCTTTGTTCTTGCTCAAATTGGGTTGCTTGGTTTTTTTGTTGCTGAGTTATAGGAAGTTTTTATCTATTCTAAGCATTCATCCCTTATCACATATATAATTTGCAAATATTTCCTCTCATTATGTAGATTGTCTTTTCACTCTCCTGGTCCTGGCCTTTGAGGCACAAAGTTTTTAATTTAATTTTTTATTTTATTTTGTTTTTTTTTTCTTTCCAAATTTTTTAATTCTAGTTAGTGAACAAAGTTTTTAATTTTGAACAAGTTTAATTTCTTTCTTTCCTTCATTGCCTCTGCTTTTGGTATCATACATAAGAAATAATTCCCTAATCTGGGTCATGAAGATTTTCATCTATATTTTCTTCTAAGCATTATATAGATTTAGTTCTTAAATTTAGGTCTTTAATACATTTTGAGTTAATTTTTATATATGGTATAAGGTAAAGGTCCAACTTCATTCCTTCTCATGTGGATATAGTTTTCCCAGCACCATTTGTTTAAAGGACCATCCTTTCCCACTGAATGGTCAAATTTTAATTGTTGAAATTTAACTGACTATATATGTAAGGGTTTGTTTCTAGACTTTCTATTCTATTACACTGGGAATATACATTACTTTCGTAATCTCAAATTAAAATAGATGGAGAGCACAGACTCTTCTTTATATACCTGCTAACTAGGCTTCCAGAGGCACCTGGAAAACCAAGTCTACGAAATCCAATTACCTTAACAACAAAAAAAAGGCCAGTGAAGGACCAACTGCTTTCTTCTCATGCATGTAAAGAACAGGCAATTTAAGCATTACAGATAATTCACAGGTGGTGTCTGGACACCCCAAGTGGATAGCCAACATTTGCCCGATGGCCTACAGTTGCAGAAGAAGGAGCAATGGCAGCATCTGGTCCTCAAATGAAACCCCCACTCCTGTTGTAATATCCCTGGTTGCTGGAAGCTGCCTGGCTTCATTCCAGCCCTCAAAACTGTCTCTCCTGAAAATTTTCCTATACCCCAGGCTACAGATAAACTAAACTAAAAAAGAATGTTTGCCTTAGGGTCACTATCCTTCCAGACCTGCAACTGTAACTGGCATAAGGTGTATTTACCCAAGCTGTGCCATGCACCCATCCAGGGATCCTACAGCCACGGAAATGCCTGGCACCACCCTGTAAGACAGCCTGAAAGCTAGTGGTTGGGTTTTGCTTTTTGTTTCTGTTTTTGCATAGAGTATAATTAACAAACAATAAAAATGCACAAATCTTTAGGTGTTCTGTTGAGTTCTGACAGTTAGATACATCTGTGGAACCACCACCTAAAACAAAATAGAGAACAGTTCCTTCATGTTCCATCCCATCAGTTTCCTTCCCCCAGTCAAGCAGCATTTTCTGATTTCTATCACCATGGACTTGTTTTGTCTGTTCTTGGATTCCGTGTAAGTGAAATCATACAATACGTATTCTAGTGGAATTGCTTGGTCATGGGATATAAGAAACCACCAAACAGTTCTTCAAAGTGGTTATATCATTTTACACTCCCACTAGTGTGTACGAATGTTCTAGTTGCTTCATATCTTTACCAAATGTTGTTAGTCTTTTCTGTTTTAGTAATTTTCCTGTGTCTGAAATGGTGGTATCTCATTGTGATTTTAACTTGCTTTTCTTTAATAACTACAGATTTGAGCACTTTTTTATGTTATTGGCCATTCTTGTATCTTCTTTTGTGAGAGGTCTGTTCAAATGAGCAGTCAAATGATTTGCACATTTAAAAAAAATTGTATTTATTTTACTCATTTTTAATGGGCTATTTGTCTTTTTACTGTTGATTTGTAGAAGTTTGTTATGTATTTTCAATACAAATCCAGTGTCAGATATATATAATAGTGTGAATATATTTTTCCCAGTCTGAGGCTTATCTAATCTTTTTCTTAATGGTGTCTTTTGGTGAGCAGAATTAATTTTCATGAAGTCCAATTTATCATTTTTTTTCTTTTACTGGTAGTGCATTTTTTTATCCTAAGAAATCTTTACCCTAAGGTTACAAAAATATTCACTTTTCTTCCAGAAGCTTTATGATTCTGAATTTTGTATTTCAAGGTGTAAAGACTTCCAACTTTGTTCTTTTTTCAAGGTTGTTTTATTTATCATAGGTCCTTTCATTTTCATGTAAATTTTAAAATGAGATTATGTAATATCTTCAAAAGAACCTGCTGGAATTTTGATTGTGATGGTATGGAATTTATAAATGAATTTATGAAGAATGTGAGCTACTAATTTTGACAGACTCTTTCATTGAACATGGTAAAGTAGCTGTAGTGAATCTCAACATTGCTTTCAGCATAGCACAAGAACAATTGTTAAAATGTATTAATATCATGTATTTTAAGGGAAATGAAAAATTAAAACTACAAAGAGATACATCAGATTGGCAAAAATTTAAAAGTTTGATACCACAATGTTGACTCTACAGAAGGGAAAGAGGAGGTCTCGAATGCTGCTGATGGTCACGTGGATGGGCACGGCCCTAGAAGGGAAGCTTGGCGCTACTTATCACAATTACAAATGCACTCTAGGATCTGCCTAGCAGACTGACTCACACACGTGCAAAAGCACATGACCACAAGGTTACATGCTGTTTGAAACAGCAAGAGTCTTTAATTATGGTGTTCATACAGTGAAATATCATATAGTTGCTCTCTATATAATGAAACAGAAGTATTTTTTAGATGTATAATTAAGTTAAAAAAAAAAACAAGGTGAAGAACAGTATTGTTTACTACAATAAGAAAAAAAGGAAGGGGGGAAGATGACTATTTATATTTGTTTGTATATGCTTCATGAATTGCTGGAAGATTACGCAAGAAACTAGTAACAATGGATTCTCTCTGCGAGGGGCAAGAACTAGGTTGATGGAGGCAGTGGTAGGAGGAAGACTTTTCACTGCATACCTGTATATACTTTTTGATTTCTGAACTACGTGAATATATTACATATTCAAAATATTAAATAAAGAAAATTTCCCAAATGAACTATTCCTAACTATCTGATGATGATCATAGGAGGGGCTACCATTAACGGGCTTTATATTAAGTACTTTATATGCATTATCTCATTCAATCCTTTTGTCAACCTTATGGTGTGGATGCAACAATCACTGCTATTTTACAGAGGAGGAGAAACAGACTCAGAGGGTTGTGTGGCTAATGCTATAAAGCTGGGATTCAGTCCAAAGTTTGTGTGCTTACCACCACCATATCACACTGTGTATCTATGTAACGGTTATGATACTGGTATGTGTGCTGATTCATATAAAAAGAAAATAGCAATTACCTGCTGTCCTTCTGTGCCCTCTGCCGTAACCATAGCAACAGAGTGGGTTCCTCCTGAGGAGATGACCGCATCATGAGCCGGGACTGTGATGGGCGTGCCATCCTGCGTTACCATTGTGATGGTATTGCCAATGGCTTGCATGTCAGCCTGAGATATGTTGACCTGCAATACAACGCATTTTACAAATCAGTCTGTTTCTTGTTGTATTTGGCAATTTTAAAAAAAAATTTTTTTAAGTAATCTCTACACTCAACGTGCAGCTTGAACTCACAACCCCGAGATCAAGAGTCACATGTTCCACTGGCTGAGCCCAACAGGCACCCCAAAACTATTTCTTAAACGCATTTCCTCCTCTCCATCTCTACTGCCAATTTAGACCCTTATTTTCCTCTCGTCTGACTTCCTGCAATACAACTTCTTTCTAGGTATCCAATCTAACCCTTACCTAAACCATCCTCTACCTTGACACTTTTTTTTTTTTAAGATTTTATTTATTGAGAGAGAGAGAGTGAGCGAGAGAGAGCACAAGCAGGGTGAAGGGCAGAGGGAGAAGCAGATTCCCTGCAGAGCAGGGAGCCTGATGTCAGACTTAATCCCAGGACTCCAGGACCACGACCTGAGCCGACGGCAGATGCCTAACCGACTGAGCCACCCAGCACCCTACCTTGACACCTTTTTAAGAAAACAAATTTCATTATGCTTCCTGCTTACATCACCAGTGACCCCCCATCACCAGAGTTCAGACTTTTTACATGGCATTTGTGACCTTTCGCAATCTGGCTTTAACAGCTTCTCCAGACTCATCTTCTACTACTTCTAAACCAGCATCTGGCACTCCCAACCACAACTAATCGTTCGCAGTTCCAGAATGTCATATTCTGTTATATCTTCGTGACTTTCCCCTTCCCTTCACTCTGCCTACCAAACTCATGAAAATTCTTCAAGATCCAACTAAATGGCCACTCTCCGTGGCTCAATCGGTTAAGTGTCTGACTTCAGCTCAGGTTGTGATCTCTGGGTCCTGGGATCAGCCCCACATTGGGCTCCCTGTTCCGCAGGGAGTCTGCTTCTCCCTCTCCCTCTGCCCCTCCCCCACTCATGCTCTCTCTCAAATAAATAAATGGCCACTCTCTATAAGGGTTTCTAAGATTCCTTCAGGAAGAATCATTTACTCCTTCCTCCAGGCTGACACTGCACTTTACACATCCCTCAATTATATACCCATCATTATAAGAAGTTATTGTTCATTTAGGAATATCTCCCTCCTACTAGACTATGATACCCACCCCCACTTTCTGTACTCCCCACACTAAGCCTACCAAAATATCTGGCATTGGGTAGAATTCAGTAACTCTTTACTATTTAATTGACTAAAGGAATGGAAGAGAAATCTAATCCCTGAAGGAAAAAGGAATGTTACATCTGGAGAAAATACATCAGGATAAGGGAAAGAGCTGTTCTGGAACACATGAAGGGGGATGAGGCTCATTTTATCTGGTCAGAGAAGAGCCAGGAGTGGTTGACATAGCAGTAGGTCCCAGTCTGATAAACAACAGAATTATCCAACAATGGAACAGGCTGCCTCTTACGAAAGAAACTGCCTTATCTGTCTGGGGGCTGCTGTGGCGGGAAATCCTCCTGTATCAGGAGGGAGGGAGGTTACATCGCATGACTTCAAGAGGGTCTGTGTCTGTGTTGATCTAATTCAAAAAAACGTCTTAGGCTTGATGCTAAATTAAAACTGCCTTAGTAAATATGTTTAATCTTGCATGGCAATCAGTGGACAAAGAATACTGTGAGGAAGTAGTGCTGTGAGGGGGAAGGGAATGAACTGGATAGCACAAGCACCTTGAAATTGCCAATCCCAAATGTGTTGTGTCTCCTAATTAACACCAGCACAGTAACAGTTATCAACACAAAGGGCGGGTTCATCATGAGAGGGAAGCTCTGAGAGAAACAGGGAAGGAGAGAGTTCTCCATGGAAGAGACAGTTATAGGAGGATAAAGAGCCCCATATGCCTATTTCTACCAGGTAGAGACAACCTTACTTGGAGCTTAAAAATGAAATCAAGTCTGGATTACTTTAGGCTAGTGGCATCTACAAAACAATGGTTTGGAGAATAACCATTACTTGCTTTTCCTGGGGAAATCAAGAGACTTGGTCTATTAATTCTGGGAGGTAAGTTAAGTGAACTCCCATTAACTCCAGGTAGGGAGAGAGCTGCACTCTGGACATTTTACAGTTTTGCCCATTGCTGACTTCCCAGGATCTTTTTATTTTTTTAAAGATTTTATTTTTAAGTCCTCTCTACACTCAACGTGGGGCTTGAACTCACAACCCCAAGATCAAGAGTCCTATGCTCCACTGACTGAGCCAGCCAGGCGCCCCTCCCACGATCTTTTAATGATGTCATCATATCCTCATCCCCTCAGGCAAGGCTCTGCCGGTTTCTCACTCTCACCTCCTGGATCTAATCAGCTACTAAATCCTAGCTTCTCTGATTTATGTTTTCTCATGGATCCTTTACTTTTCAAGCCCTCAATTTTACGGTGGTACCGACCTTTATCACCTCACCTTTGAACTACACCAATAACACCAGGCGAATGCTAGAGTCAAAAGCATCCTCTCTCCTAATGTCCCTGTATGCAGTCTCTTTCAGCAGCCTACGGGAAAACCTTCAGCTCTAGCACTGCCTGTGAGCTGATATTCAAGGCTTTCCTCAGCTGGGGCCCAACCTGCCTTCCATGTCCATAGTCAGAGAAATATTATTTAACTTGTTTGGCTTTTGGTGGATACTCACATGCTGAGTCCCATCCTGGGATATGAGTGTAACTTGCTGACTCAGCCCAGACTGGGTTACCGTGGCTACTTGTGTAGACACAACATCGTCCCCTTCCACACCTGTAACATACGTGATCTGGGACCCTTTAAGAACATCTTCACTTTGACCTATTTAAAACAAATGAATCATTTATTTGACCAACGAATGAAGCTGTTTAGAAAACAGAGGATACATTTTTTTTTAATCACTTTGAATATTTATTTTTTTCCCAAATTTTTATTTTAATTCCAGTATAGTTAACATACAGTGTAATATTAGTTTCAGGTGTACAGTATAGAGATTCATCACTTCCATACATCACCTGGTGCTCATCACAATCCTCTTTAATCCCGATCACCTATTTCCTTTTTTTTTTTTTAAAGATTTTATTTCTTTATTTGAGAGAGAGAGAATGAGAGACAGAGAGCATGAGAGGGAGGAGGGTCAGAGGGAGAAGCAGACTCCCCGCCGAGCAGGGAGCCCGATGCGGGACCCGATCCCGGGACTCCAGGATCATGACCTGAGCCGAAGGCAGTCACCCAACCAACTGAGCCACCCAGGCGCCCCCGATCACCTATTTCACCCATCCCCTCCCGCCTACCTCCCTTCTGGTAACCATCAGTTTGGTAGGCATAGTTAAGAGTCTGTTTCTTGGTTTGTCTCTCTTTTTTTCCCTTTGCTCCTTTGTTTTGTTTCTTAAATTCCACATGAGTGAAATCATATGGTATTTGTCTTTTTCTGACTTATTTCACTTAGCATAATACTTTCTGCCTCCACCCATGTCGTTGCAAATGGCAAGATTTCATTCCTTTTTATAGCTGAATAACATTCCATCGTGTGTGTGTGTGTGTGTGTACATTTTCTTTATCCATTCATCTATCAGTGGACACTTGGGCTGCTTCCATACCTTGGTTATTGTAAATAATGCTGCTATAAACATAAGGGTGAATGTATCCTTTTGAATTAGTATTTTTGTATTCTTTTTTAAAAAGATTTTATTTATTTATTTGAGAGAGAGAGAGAGAGCATAAGCGGGAGGGGCAGAGGGAAGGAGACAGAAAGAATCTCAAGCAGACTCTGCACTGAGCATGGAGCCCGATGCGGGGCTCAATCTTACAACCCTGAGATCATGACCTGAGCTGAAACCAAGAGTCAGACACTCAACCAACAGAGCCGCCCAGGCGCCCCTTGTGTTTTTGTATTCTTTAGGTAAATACCCAGTAATTCGATTACTGGATCATAGGGTAGTTCTATTTTTAACTTTTTTGAGGAACCTCCATACTGTTTTCCACAGTATCTACACCAGTTTGCATTCCCACCAACAGTGAACAAGGGTTCTTTTCTCTCCATGTCCTCACCAACACCTGTGTGATTTTAGCCATTCCGACAGGTGTGAGGTGATGTCACAGTGTAGTTCTGATTTGCATTTCGAAGAGAATATTTTAAGTACAACCGAAATACTTGTATAAAGTGTATATGTATTATATTCCAAATCATAAAAATGGCTTCCAGCACCTCTTTCCGATTCTTCCACCTCCACTTTTATAAAGCCAAACCAAACCAAACCTTTCCACATCAAATTTAAATGTTCTAATTTTGAGGGCTCCCGGGTGGCTCAGTGGGTAAAGCGTCAGACTTCCGCTCGAGTCATGATTGGTCCTGGGATCCGCCCCACGGTGGGCTCCCTGCTCAGCGGGGAGTCTGCTTCTCCCTCTCCCTCTATCCCTCCCCCTGCTCATGCTCTCTCTTTCTCCCTCTCAAATAAATAAATAAAATCTTAAAAAAAAAAGTTCTAATTTTAGGCGACCCCTTTTATTCTTAATTGGAGTCATTATGTGATACTGTGCATGTGTGCTGGGGCATGGTGGGGAGGTACTGGACAGGAAGACTGCCTGGCAAATAACCCTTCCAACATAGCAAGTATGCATGAAGTTCTTGCAGTCACTTAAGAAGCTGTTAAAAATGATAAGACAATCTTCATAAACATTAACCACAAAACCAGAATGGTGTGTAAACAGAACCTACTTCTAATACTAAATTACTTACTCTTTAACACAAGTGATTGATTGCAAGTCATCAGTACACAATGACCACATTGTGTAAAGACAATGTAATGGCATATTATCTGGGGTAAGGTTAATCATTTAATAAGGGACAGAACAGGAACCACCATCCACTTCTTTATTTCATAAAGAACCAGCAAGTAAACAGCACTTTCAACAGTCCATTACTGCTATACTTGGCAACCAGGAAGCCTGCTGTTCCCTCTCTTCTATTGCTTTCCACCTCCCACAAAGCCAGAAAGAGGGTAAATATGGGGGGTTTTTTCCTTCAAGGAAGGACTTATGCTAATTTAGGAGTGCTTCTCCAAGTTAGTGGCTGACGCACGCACGCATACGCCTCTGGCCATGGTGGTGTAATCTCCACGGCGGCCATTACTTCACGTCTGACTGTTCTGTGTCACAGCCATTTAGATACTATTATCCCAAAGGGCTACAGAACCTCGAGAATCATAGGAGAGGAAAGGATTGCAAACCCATCCCTATTCTTAGAAAAACAATCATAGTTTATTATTATTTTTTTTAACAAAATGTGCATTATCATATTACGGACTATTTTCTAGAATACAAGAAATTCAGACAATCTGAAAGATCGACTTTGAAGGAAGAGACTGAAGAAGCTTAAAAAAAGAATTTTGAAACCTGAGCTTGTCATCATTAAAGCCTGTTTAGAAAAAACAAAACAAAACAAAAACAAAACAAAGCCTGCTTTCTAACTGCAAGGACCCAGCAGTTGCAGGAATATCTGACTGTCCGCACTCAGGGTGCTTCGCCAAAAAACACAGCATCCAGGATGGAAGGAGCTGTTACTTCTATCACATGACAGACGTCCGAAAAGACAAATGAGAACTGTAGCAGGTAGTGAATGATGTACTCTTTCCCTTATTTTCCAACCAACTTTTTTCACCTAAAGGTTTTTCAACACTTCAACGTAAGAACGGGAAAAGAGGATTTCTTTTCATTTTCAAATCTACTTCCGTTTAGGAGGTCCTCGGTGCAACAGCAGGACAACCTGGGTTTTGTTTTGTTTTTTTAGAAAACCTTCACCTACTTTACTGACTTACCTATGTTATTTAACTGAAATCACAGAATGTAATCCTCTAACATTTTTTCCCAAGAGTTTATTCTTATCGAAATGAATGTTTTTGTCTCCTACACTACTGAACAGCACATGAATCGGCGAAGAGTTATTTAGGAGTGCCAAACCGCTCTAATGCTTACAATCAACATCCTTAGTGCATGCACCCAAATAGCCCAGCTGCTCCTCCCTTGCTCTCTGGCCCCATTTCACACCGCCATCCCAGGCAGAAGTGCCCCACTGGCCAGATTTCTTTTAGCCTCTCCAATTTACTTTGCTCTCTCCAACCTCAGGGCTTTCTGTATGTGCCCTTCCCTCCACTTGAGTGTCCTCTTGACTTTGCTCCTTATTTCCCCTTCTGCCGAATCCCTGCCTCTCCACCAAATTAACCCCTATCCACCCTCTACCATCTCTCCTAGTAGCTGTTACTTTAACTTATTTAAGAAGTGTGTCTCGTTAACCTGTAATGAACTTTACAAAACCAGAAAGCTCACATGGCTTGTGCAAGAGACTTACTGCAACTCTTTGCCTTTGCATTCTATTATACCTAGAGATCACTTTATTAAGCAGCACAAGAATTCACATCACTCAAACTCAGCTCAAAGCAAGGCGGAGACTGCGGGTCCCTCCTCTGCTTCCCAGCATGTCAGACTCCTCTGCTCCTACCACTCGGACCACTGGCACTTGAAATAAGCTTGATCTCAAAGTTGGCAGGTTCCAGGGCTTCTTTAGTGACAATTACAGCTTTCCTTGACGAACAGAAGCCACAGTCAAGAGCGAAAACCCTCCAGCATATAGGTAAGTGCAACCAGGTCTGACAGAAGAAAAACTGCAATTCGAGCTGCGTGTCCTAAATCCACTTTATTGCCATCCTTCTGTTTAACAAGTGGAGAACTAAACAGGGAAAAAAAACAAAAAAACACCTCCCAGACTAGACTAATTTCCCTTCTTAGACATCCCAGAGCACCAAGTCCCTTTCTCTGATAGCACTTATTTCAGTTGTAAATTCTGTATCTGTGTGATTACGTGAATGAAACTTTGTTATCTGAGAAAATGCTATGAATCACAAATTATGACAGCTGTTGATTCCCCAACACAGAGAGAGGTTTACTGGAAAGAACACTCACCTGGGGGAGGCTCAAAGAAGGCTTCCTGCTCCTCCTCGATGGGCTCAGTGTCATTGTGGGCCGTCCGTTTGTGCATGGCCAGTGTGGAGATCTGCTTGTAGGTCTTCCCACAGTGGTTACAGTTATATGGTTTGGAATGAGTGTGAACAACATGATGTTTGTACAAACTGGAATATTCTGTAAACCTTTTGTCACACCCAGGGACTGTACAAACATATGGCTTTTCACCTAAGTAAAGAACACACACACACACACAAATCAGTTTTTACATATGAAGGCATAATCATTCCATTCCTCCCATGGGGGAAAAAAACCTCTAATAGCAAAAATAGATAGTTGTCAGATCTCTTTCTATATCGCCATGAGGCAGAACACAAGAAAAGACTCCCCTAACTATGGTTTTGTCTTGGCTCAGAAGGTAGTCTGCATTCTGAGTCTTATCTTGTGCCTGAATACCACTTTTCCCTTAATTTCAAGGGACGAGAAAAGGATGAAGATGTTGCCCAGTTTAACTCTAAGCTTTGATAAAACTCATTTATTGTTAACTACAACTAGACAAGCTAGATATTAATAACAGTATACTAAAAATAATAAATGCAATTATTACTATAACAAATACAGCTTTCCCTAAGGGTTTTATAAGGACAATAAAAAAGGATTGTCTAAAAAGTCTACTAGACATGGTCTGGACACTTACAAATCTAAAAGGACATACCCATATAATTTCTAAAATGTGCATATGCATGTGTGCATACACGTGCATGTCTTACTTTATTCTCATTTTGCACCCTTCCTTGAGTAATCACATTTTCTTGCATGGTTCTAAACACTGTATAACCACCCATAAATAGTAAAATCTCACCCTAATGTAATCTGTAACATAAGTCTTGAGCATAAAGTAATTGGAAATTGCTTCCTTCCTCTGCCCAGTCTGCGTTCTCAAAGCAGGGCAGGTTAATGTTCTTATTTTGGTAAATGATTGTGGGACAGACCTGGTGAGGGCAAGGCCAGGCAGGGAAATGGCAGGCAATTCCAACAGAAAACCTGCCCCATTGATATTTAGGCTGAAGCAGAAAAAGCCACTAGATGGCACCAAACCACAGTCAAGACAGAAGTGGATTTGAATTGAGCTTTGGAGCTCCCTACCGGCTATCTGCACAGCCTCAAACTGGGTCCTCTAATCAAACTTGCAAGAATGGATTGCATTTTACATGGCTGAATATTTGCACTCCACTCATAGCATAATGTGGGCATTTACTGTATCATCTACTTGATGATCATTAGCCAATCTTTTCTTCCAGTCCAGACCTCCCTCTTGGGTCAGACCAAAAATTGTAACTATGTACTGCATCTCTCTACTTCAATGATTCTCAATCACGTAAAAGACCAGGGTGGGTGGGTTATTTCTTTATATATTTTTACACACACACACACACACACACACACACATGGAGCTTTTTAAAGATAACCGATGCCTGGGCCTCATTCCATAAAATTATGTCAGAATTGTGCAGACAGAATATGGGGAATAAGCCTATTTTTAAAAAGTGAATCCAATGTGCATCACATTTAAGAGCACTGCTTTGGGCGCCTGGGTGGCTCAGTTGGTTAAGCGACTGCCTTCGGCTCGGGTCATGATCCTGGAGTCCCGGGATCGAGTCCCGCATCGGGCTCCCTGCTCGGCGGGGAGTCTGCTTCTCCCTCTCCCGCTCCCCCCTCTTGTGCTCTTTCTCTCTCTCACTCTCTCTCTCAAATAAATAAATAAAATCTTTAAAAAAAAAAAAAAATAAGAGCACTGCTTTATTTAAATGTTCCAAAGATCAGTATGGCTAAATTTAATGTAGGCATCCCTCTTACTGGAATCTAATTTGCCCATTAAACATGTGGAACAGTAAACTTTTAGGTAATGAGTCTATATTCCACTTGCTTTAAATGGGAAAAATAATGTTTTCCCAGCCCATCTAAAAATCCCAGCCAATGGGCGCCTGGGTGGCTCAGTTGGGTAAGCGTCTGCCTTCGGCTCAGGTCATGATCCCAGGGTCCCTGCTCAGTGGGCGGGGAGTCTGCTTCTCCCTCTCCCTAGGCCTGTCTCCCCCCACTTGTGCACTCTCTCTCTCGCTGAAATAAATAAATAAAATCTTTTAAAAATAAAAAAATAAAAAACCCAGCCAATTTCCCCAAATATCACACAAAGGCTCTTAAGCACTGTGTTATAATCCACCAAGACTGTCTACATAATATGAAGCACTTCAAACACCAATTATCTAATTATTTAACATTCAGTAGTGGGTATACATTGGTGTGTAATACACAATGATACAGTATAATATCAGACAGGAATTCTGTTTTCCTTCTACACCACAAACGTACTACAATCTAAAAATCAAGTATCTTAAAGATATAAAAGAAGTACAAATTATATTAGGAAAATATAATTTTTCTTCTAATCTATGGTTTTCTTTTCCAGGCCTCCTAGGTTTTCACAGGCATTTCCATTTTCTTAGAGAACACTTTAATAGTAGGGAACATGATGGCAATAATGCATATTACACAATGTAAGCATAAGATACGACTGTATCAGAAATATGACTTCAGTGTGTCCTATGTTCTCTCACTTAGACTCACATGCAACTTAAAAATTTTTTCTTTTATAGAAAAATGCATCACATGGGGCGCCTGGGTGGCTCAGGCGTTAAGCGTCTGCCTTCAGGTCAGGTCATGATCCCAGGGTCCTGGGATCGAGCCCCACATCGGGCTCCCTGCTCTGCGGGAAGCCTGCTTCTCCCTCTCCCACTCCCCCTGCTTGTGTTCCCTCTCTCGCTGTGTCTCTTTCTGTCAAATAAATAAATAAAATCTTTAAAAAAAAATGCATCACAAGTAGATTCATTATAGTGGGTTTTCAGTTTGGATCATAAATTTTGGGTAAAAATTTTGCAAATCATTATAGCAAATATACAGATGGTAAGAGTTCAAGTGGGGAAGGATACCCAGAGACCTAAAGATTCCAAACTGACAGCGTTATCTTCCCTTTCCAACCTGCTCTCCCCCATTTAACGATTATCATCTAACCCATCACACAAACTAGACTGATAGGTTTTTCTTTATACCTCGTGACTAACTTAGTCAGTCACCAAGTCCTCTGCCAATACCTCTTCAATGTCTTTTCATTTGTATCCTCTATCTCACTCACTTTGAATATTCTAACAGCCCTCAGTTTCCTCACCATTAGTCTCATTTCCCTTTAACATCTTTCTATAATATGGACTGATTTTTTTCTTAAAAAAAAAAAAAAAGCAAACGTCTGGATGTCTGGGTGGCTCAGTCGGTTAAGTGTCTGCCTTCGGCTCAGGTCATAATCCCCGGGTCCTGGGATTGAAACCTGCATAGGGATCCCTGCTCAGCACGGAGCCTGCTTCTCCCTCCCATCCCCCACCCCAGCTTGTGCTCTCTCTCTCACTCTCTCAAATAAATAAAATCTTAAAAAAAAAAAAGCAAACATTCTTTAAATCCTCTTAAGGTTTCCTCTCTGCCCATAGTGATATTCAGATTCGTTAATGTACTCTCTTCAAAGGGAAGGGATTGTTGTGGATCCCTGAAAAGATTTCCAGAGATACTCAGGGATCCGAGGAATGCAGCCAGAGAAACAATGCAGCCAGAGAAACACTGCAGAAAGTTCCATTCTGTAAAAATGTCTTTTAATTTTAAATTATTGCAAAGTTACTCTTAATACCAGTAATCAAGACAATGTATTAAACAACTTCTTAAAAAACGAATGCACATTCTGCCTTTGCCTCCCATTTGCCTTTCCCCTCCCAACGACTAAAAATACATTCACAAAGTGCGGCATCAAAATTAAAAACCTTTGTACTGCAAATGGTACCATCAAGGAAGTGAAAAGACAACCCACAAAGTGGGAGAAAATATCTGTAAATCATATATCTGATAAGGGACTTGTATCCAGAATATAATAAAGTATTTTTACAACTCAACAATAAAAAGAACCAAATCTGAAAAATGGGCAAAGGATCTGAGTAGACATTTCCCCAAAGAAGACCTACATATGGTCAATAAGCACAGAAAAAGATGCTCAACATCTTTAGGATGCAGGAAAATGCAAATCAAAAGCACAATGAGATAGATACCATTTCACACCTGCTAGGATGGCTATCATCAAAAAGATAATAATTGTTAGCTGCATTGTGGAGAACTGGAACCCTCAAACATTGCTGGAGAGACTGTAAAATGGTGCGGCCACTGTGAAAAAAACAGTTTGGCAGTTCCTCAGAATGTTAAACACAGAGTTACCATATGAACCAGCAATTCCACTCCTAAGTATACACCCAAGAGAAATGAAAACATAATTCCACACAAAAACTTGCACATGAATGCTCAGAGCAGCATGATTCGTAACAGCCAAAGTGAAAGCCACTGGTGAATGGATAAATAAAATGTGGTATATGCATATAATGGAATACTATTCAGTAATTAAAAGGAAAGAACTCGAGCCTCAAAACACTACGCGAAGTGAAAGAAGCCAGATGAAAAACACCCTATGTTACATGATTCCATGTGTATGAAATGTCCAGAATGGGCAAATCCATAAGGACAGAATGATGATTGCGTAGGGCTGAGGGGTGGGGGTGGGAGGAAACAGCTAATAAGTATGGAGTTTCTTTTAGGTGGAATGAAAATGCTCTAAAATTGGATCATGCTCATGGTCGTACAACTGTGTGAATATATTAAATAACAGTGAATCATATACTTTAATGAATTTATTCATTTTTACTGAAGTATAGTTGGCACACAATGAATCATATATTTTAAATGGATGAATTATATAGTATGTGAATTATATCTCAATAAAGCTGTTTTTTAAAAAAGAATATAGCCATGGACCGCCCCTCCCCCTCTGCCCCACAAACAGCACAAAAGCCCAGTTTAAGAAACACCCTTACCATGATAGCGCAGACACAAGGCCCCTGCCTACCCCTCCAACTTCACTTCGTACTAGTCTTCCACATGTGCCCTATGCCTGCCATATCCTCCAAATAAATCGTGTTTTTCATACCTTTGTGCCTTTAACCGTGCCGTTTCCCCAGTCAGGAATAACCTGCCCCCCGCCTTCTAGCTAGCAAACTTTAGGACTCAGTCTAAAAGTCAACTCCCTCTGGACAGCCTTCCCTGAATACTTCTCCCTTTCCACAGAGGAGGTTGCTCCCCTCTCTACTCCCACAGCATCTCGTTCAAGGAATGGGAGACACTCTGCACTCCGTAACAATTAGAGGTCTGTCAACTCTCCCCAGTTCAACTGCCCTTGACCATGTCATATCTGTCTCTGTATGTCTGATGCCTGGCAGGGGAACACACAACAGATGTTCAGTAACTGTTGAATAAATGAATGTATAAATGCTAATGTGAAGGGTTTTTTAAGTTGCTTAATCCCCCTCCACCACGCTAAGTGGTAGAAGGAGGATGCGAATGACTGGAAAAAGGTTTATGGAAGAAAAACAGAAGACAAAGAAATCAGAGACTGTTACCTGTGTGTATCCTCACGTGATTTTTATAATTGGTTGCACTGGCAAATGCCCTCCCACATCCTGGTTCTGTGCAGTAATACGGTCTTTCTCCTGTATGTGTCCTAATATGCACTTTTCTGATATTTGATGTTGTAAAAGACCGACCACAGCCTTCAAAGGGACATTTAAAAGGCCTTTCTCCTGAAAATACAAAAAGGAATAAATTAAATGGTGCAAAAATACTTAGAAAATGGAAAAAAATTTTTTAAAGATTTTATTTATTTATTTGAGAGAGAGAGAGAGAGCATGAGCAGGGGGAGGGGTTGAGGGAGAGGGAGAAGCAGGCTCCCCACTGAGTAGGGAGCCCGATGCGAGACTAGATCCCAGGACCCTGGGATCATGACCTGAGCTGAAGGCAGATGCTTAACCGACTGAGCCACCCAGGCACCCTGAAAACTGAAATGTCTTATCCTTCAATTCTGTCTAGGATCATGCTCAAGACTCTAGCCTTCCCGTATGGGGCTTCCCTTTCAGGGCTTTGGCTTTCTGGGGTTTTTTGCCCTGTAAATAGCATCTTCTACTCCAAATTTAAATTTCTATAGGAAATCTGAAGATTGATCAAAACTTATCACTGACTACATGACTTTCCAAGATGGAGTTATCCAGATGGGCATATTAAAAAATGAGCTAAGAAGGACGCCTGGGTGGCTCAGTTGTTAAGCCTCTGCCTTCGGCTCAGGTCGTGATCCCAGGGTCCTGGGATCGAGCCCCGCTTTGGGCTCCCTGCTCAGCCGGGAAGCTTGCTTCTCCCTTTCCCACTCCCCCTGCTTGTGTTCCCTCTCCCGCTGTGTCTCTGTCAAATAAATAAATAAAATCTTAAAAAAAAAAAAAAAGAGCTGAGAAAAGCAAAGAAAAAAATATCATAAAGAAATACAAAAGAAAAATGAGTCAAGAATAAGAATTATAGGGATGCCTGGGTGGCTCAGTTGGTTAAGCATCTGCCTTCGGCTCGGGTCATGATCCCAGGGTCCTGGGATGGAGTCCCACATGGGCTCCTTGCTCAGTGGGGAGCCTGCTTCTCCCTCTGCCTGCCACTCCCCCTGCTTATGTATGCGTACTTGTTCTCTCTCTCGCTCTCTCTTTCTCTGACAAATAAATAAAATCTTTAAAAAATTTTTTTAAAAGAATAAGAATTATATTTGAACAATAAAAAATAAAAATTAAATTAAAAATTGATAAATGGCTGGGGCGCCTGGGTGGCTCAGTTGTTAAGTGTCTGCCTTCAGCTTGGGTCATGGTCCCAGGGCCCTGGGATCGAGCCCCGCTTCAGGCTCCCTGCTCGGTGGGGAGTCTGCTTCTCCCTCTCTCTCTGCCCCTCCCCCTCTCTTGTGTGCTTTCTCTCTCAAATAAATAAATCTTTAAAACAAAACAAAAATTGATAAATGGGAAAAAAATTAATTATATCTGAACAACCCCAGAATCCCCCAAAAGCTTATCTCCTAACTTTATTTATTCTATAATACCTTGAAAAAAATTTTTTAAAAATCTGGTGTCTAGGGCGCCTGGGTGGCTCAGTTGGTTAAGTGACTGCCTTCAGCTCAGGTCATGATCCCAGGGTCCTGGGATCGAGTCCCACATTGGGTTCCCTGCTCTGCGGGAAGCCTGCTTCTCCCTCTCCCACTCCCCCTGCTTGTGTTCCCTCTCTCGCTGTGTCTCTCTCTGTCAAATAAATAAATAAAACCTTAAAAAAAAAAAATAAATAAATAAATAAATAAAACCTTAAAAAAAAAAAATCTGGTGTCTAGTATATAATACACATTACATACACTTGCTGAATATATTACTATGCTCATAATCTAAACTTATGAAAAAGTTTATTCTGCCAATTATATTCCTTTTCTTCATACTTGCTTTATATAACCTCAGAACCCAAAGGGCCTTTAAACTGTTAGGCAGGAAGTAGTCTTTGGTTTTGATTCCCGTGTGCCCTTCTTTAGAATGAGTTCAAATTAGGCAAACAACTTCTGTGGTTAAAAAAAAAAATCTCTATATGTGTAGATAAATAAATAGATATTTACCTATATATATATATAAGTCTGTTATTTTTCTTTTCTTTTTCTTTTTTTTTAAGATTTTATTTATTTATTTGACAGAGAGAGAGACAGCGAGAGCAGGAACACAAGCAGGGCGAGTGGGAGAGGGAGAAGCAGGCCTCCTGCTGAACAGGGAGCCCGATGTGGGACTCGATCCCAGGACCCTGGGATCATGCCCTGAGCCGAAGGCAGACGCTTAACGACTGAGCCACCCAGGCGCCCAGTTTGTTATTTTTCTTTTGGCCAAGTGAAATTACGATTTACCTGCTTAAAAACCATTCCAAAAGATTTCTGCCCTCAAGTATGAAATCATTTAAAAAGGAGTAGGAACCTCTGATCCTTTCTTTAGAGAAAGGTGTTTTGTTTTTTTCAATATGTTAACCTAAGGAAAATAGGTTGTCTCGGGTAAGTCCCTTCTCTCTGGATCTAGATGACCTTAACATTTTCCCAGCTCTGGCATGCTGTGATAAGGAATCCAGCGTTCCAACAATTCCCATGGTGCTAATATATTACTCCTCGGACTCTGTAGCACCTTATTTTGTTTTTTCACTGAAACAACTTGTGTTTGTAATAGACATCCCCGAAGCCCCCTTACTCAATCCAACATTTTACCAATGAAAATACTCACCATTTAAAATCTGATGCATGAATATGTGGTTTGCTAAATGAGTACTAACAAAGGAATCACAATTCCAATGTTTTGACCAAATATTAATGGAACTAGATTATGTTTTTATGTAACTTTTATATAACAGGTTGGTATTATATAGCAAATCCTAATAGAATTTGCAGGAATTTGGAAACACTTTCGTCTGATAACAATGGATAAAAATAAGTACCTGAATAAAATAGAAGCAGAGATCTGCAGCTTTGTTCCTGAACACTGTAAAGCAAAGCCTATCTGGGATCATATTTGAATTAAAAGCTAAACTTTAATGACTAGACAAGTCCTCAATGGAAATTTGCTAAACTATTTCAGAATACTTAGAAGTATCTGGGGACAAAGTTATCACACTATGTTTAAAACATCTGTGGTAAAATTTCAAACTAAATTATTAAGCTATAAATAAGCTTAGTCAATAGCTATAACAGCATCTCTTATCAACAGTTTCTGAAATTCTTCCAGCTCTCATCCAAAGCAAATAATTACTTTTATAATTGGTATTCCAATTCTACAAATAATTAAGTACAAGAAAGGGAGGGGAGGGGAGATAAAAACAAAGTACCCTTTAGGAAAAGGAGAGGAGGAAATTTAAAGGGGGCGAGAGATGATCACAAGGAAGTGACAAGTCTTCCTTTCTGTGGGGCTGTTAGGGTTCATTTTCTTTAGCAGCAGCTAAACACAGGAGAAGCAGTGCTGAACTGAGAAGGAACTGGGTGCCTTAGGTTCTGGTCTCAGCTGGGCTACTAAATAGATGTGCAATCCTAGGTAAATAAGCCTGTTGCTCAAATAATACCTGTAAACTGAGAGGGTTGGTGATCTACGACCACTGTTCATCTTTTTTGGGACATGGACCCCTTTGAGAATCTAACAAAATTATGGGCCTTTATCCTGGAAAGAAGTAAATGGCAAGGTGCATGGAATTTCAGGAGTTTAAGAGAAACCCTTGGGGCGCCTGGGTGGCTCAGATGGTTAAGCGTCTGCCTTCGGCTCAGGTCATGGTCCCGGAGTCCTGGGATCGAGTCCCGCATCGGGCTCCCCGCTCTGTGGGAAGTCTGCTTCTCCCTCTGCCTCTCTCTCTCTCATGAATAAATAAATAAAATCTTTAAAAAAAAAAAAAAAAAAAAAAGAAAAGAGAAACCCTTGAAGCTAACTCTGAAACTTCCAGAGACTCCTTCCCTAAATCCCTTCCCTACAGATTAAGAATTCCTGGCCTCAGGGCGCCTGGGTGGCTCAATCAGTTAAGCTTCTGACTTCGGTTCGGGTCATGATCTTGGGGTCCTGGGATCAAGCCCCACGTCGGGCTCTGTGCTTAGTCTGCTTGTCCCTCGCCCTCTCCCTCTGCCCCTCCCCCCCCAGCTCATGGGGACACATGCTGTCTCTCTCAAATAAATGAATAAAATTAAAAAAAAAATTCCTGGCCTTAAATCAATCAATCAATCAATCAATCAATCAGATCCTGGCCTACATATGGTATTTGTTCATTCCAGTACCTGTATGAGTTCTGATATGTTTCTGTAGATCTCCTGAAGTTTTGAAAGACTTAGTACAATTATCTTCTGAACACCGATATGGCTTTTCTCCTGTATGAGTTCTGACATGACTTTTTAATCCATAACCTTTAAGAAAAATTTAAAAGGAATTTAATTATATGAGACCCCTCTAAGCATGCCCATTGAGATTAAACAATTGAAAAATATAGTAAACAGCAAAGATATATATTAGGCAAACACAACAGAGCAGCTATTAACAATGGACAAGAGTATGACAGCTAAGGGCTGTCATGCTGGAAATTCCATAGTTTCATCTCTGTCTAGAAGAGGTTGTATGTGTTTTTTTTTTTAAAGTGCCCCAATCTTATTAGATGTTCACAACTCATACCCCAAAAGCTTCAGGTGGAATCGAGACATTAAATGAGGAACAGGGAACAGTGCTGGCCCTGCTGGATGTGTCCCCAGGCAGGACCCAACCCCTGCGAAGTCCCAGTTGCCCATGGTTCCCTCAGGTCTGTCCTAACGTTAAATTCTGTCCACTTCTAATGCTCAGCTTTTACTTTTCTGCTAAAAGAAAGCAGAGTGTGGAGTGAAACACCAAACACAGGAGGCAGAAATAGGCCTGAGGAGAAAAATGGAAACAGAGAGAGAGAATAGAGCAAGCAGCACAAGAGAAAGGTAAGGGAGAGATTGAAACACTGGTCATCATGCATCCACTAATTCAGACAAAGGCAAGGGGTCAGTTCCTCCCCCTGGCCAGTCTCTGCTTGCCCCGTAAGTGGAACAATGAAACAAAAAAAAATTCATGTTTTTACCTGTTGCAAATGCTTTCCCACAGCCTAGATGCTCACACTGATAAGGCCGGTCTCCCGTGTGTGATCTCTCATGGACCTGTCATTAAAATGCAGGCATGATTCTATTTCCTTTAGGCATCTCTCAGGTAGATGGTCTCAACAAAGACCTATTTTTCTTTTTTCCCCTCTGTTGAATTACAGTTGACCTTTGAACAACGCAGGGGTTAGGGGTGCTGACCCCCACCTCTCGTGCAGTTGAAAACCAGCGTATAACTTCTCAACCCCCCAAAAACGTTAACTACTAATAGCCTACTGTTGAGCAGTAGCCTTACCAATAGCATAAAGCTGATTATCACATTATTTCATATGTTATATGCTTTACATACTGTATTCTTACAATACAGTAAGCCACAAAAAAGAAAATGTTATTAAGAAGATAAGAGAAAATACAATTACAGTACTATAACGTATTTATTGAAAAAATTCACATAGAAGCAGACCATGCAGCTCAAACCTGTGCTTTCAAGGGTGAACTGTATTTTGTTGTTTGTATGGTTTTTTTGAAAAACAAAAGACAACTTTCCTCAAAAACTACGGCCCAACAATTCTCAATATAGACCTAAATGCTGTATGGTAAGAAGTACTCATTTTATTTATTTATTTATATTATTATTATTATTTTTTTAAGATTTTATTTATTTGAGAGAGAGAGAATGAGAGAGAGCGAGTACATGAGAGGGGGAGGGTCAGAGGGAGAAGCAGACTCCCCGCCGAGCAGGGAGCCCGATGCGGGACTCGATCCAGGGACTCCAGGATCATGACCTGAGCCGAAGGCAGTCGCTTAACCAACTGAGCCACCCAGGCGCCCTATATTATTATTTTTTTAAAGATTTTATGTATTTATTTGACAGAGAGAGGGAGTGCACACAAGCAGGGGGAGAGGGAGAGGGAGAAACAGGCCTCCCGCCGAGCAGGGAGCCCGATGCGGGGCTCGATCCCAGGACCCTGGGATCATGACCTGAGCCGAAGGCAGACATTTAACGACTGAGCCACGCAGGTGCCCCAAGAAGTACTCATTTTAAATACAGAACAGGAGTACTGGAGGTGTGCGTTCCTCTACAGCGGTCAAAGGTGTCCGTACAGAACACAGACACGGTGAGAGCTAGGAGCAGAGCGTAGGGAGAGGCTACACAACGTAAGGTTAAGAGTTTGGAGGCTGGTCAAATAAATAAAATCTTTAAAAAATTAAAAAAAAAAAAAAAGAGTGTGGAGGCTGCTGCGAGAGGGGCCCTGCCCTGAGGCAAGGCTTTAACTTTAGCGGGATGGCCATGGCATGTGCCTTCTCTGAGCCTCAGATCCTCTCCGTAAAGCCGAGACGTAACTGCATCTACCGTAGAGGGCTGCCGTGGCAAACGCATAATCACGACAGTGGCCAACATTTACTGAATCTCTACCAGGCCATTCTTTTCGGTACTTTCCATATACAGTATCTGCTTGTTTATTTCTCACAACCACTCTATGAGGGGGGTGCTTGTACAACAAGGAAAATGAGGCCCTAAGATGCCATGTAACATGTCAAGGTCACACACCGATGGGTAATGGGGACTGCTATTCTAAATAGGTTACATGCCTGCCTCCTGACCCACCGTAAGTTATTCACTAAGTGTTAGCTACTGAGTCACGGTATGTTGTATGTAGCTGCCATAGAAATATTTGGTCCATATACTTGGAAGACAGGGCACATTAACAGAAACTTCTGCTAGATTTCAGCAAATCACTCTTAACAGAATAATTACACACACATTTCTCCTAAACTTACATAAATTTCACATCCGACAAAAATATATTCAAATAGAGTATCTATCATGTGCCAGGTAGTATGCCAGACATTAGGGAGACAGAGATGAAGAACAGTCCAAGCTCTCGAAGAGGTGACAGCTTCTAAAATCTGCACAGGGTTTTACATGACCTGTGTGTAAGTGTGAGTGTGTGTCTTTATCTTGGTAAGTGAGGGAAAATAATGGTGTTTGAATGCTATAAATATATTGTGTTGGCATTTAATGTCCTAGGTATTGTCATAATTAGATACAGCATTTCCTTTAAATATACCTTAAGATGATGAGCTGTCGTATATAATTTTCCACATCCATCATATTCACATCGAAATGCCTTCTCTCCACTCTGCTGGGATTTAGCAGTTACTCTTGTCGCATGTCCTTGTAAGACAATCTAGATGAAACAAAAAGTAGGATTTAAATTATTTATATAGAAGTAAAGTAGATGAAATTACTGTTTTCAGAATAAAAAAGATAAAACTGTAATGTGGGTTTCCAGACTCAAATGATCATTTTACAAAGATTCTATCGTGTTGAGCCAGTTAGGTTATTTCTGTTCCATAGCTGAAGTCAGCAGCTATGGAAGAAGTCAAAAGATGAGATCCACGAGGGGGCATAGCTAGAGCTCACAGATCTATTCCCATTCTAGAAAAATCAACCCAGGTAGCATCACCATTGTATGCAGGTATTCCATGACATGCTCAAGGGATATATATATATATATATATATGTATATATACATAGGACATCTGTCCTAAACAATGTAAAGAGCATTTTCAATTTCAAAAGCATTTCAAAGCAACGAAAAAGAGGGGTTTATGTCCCTGTGGTCACCTGTGGGAGATAGTACAATGCATATGATCCTAGTCTGTTCTTATATTCAGTAGATCATTTTTCTGGGACTCAACACCACAAGACTTCAAACAACTGTCCTGATTTTAGAAGCTTTTAAAGATGACCACCTATTTTAGAAATTAAGATACCATAAAAATGGAAGGAAGAACGACTTTCTACTCTATGGGCCCTGTGGTGACAGAGCTGTAGGTTAGGGTGACTTGTTTCGAAGTGAAATTTGAAGGCTGGAAATGAGGAGTGGGGCGAGCAGTCCAGACAGAAGGAAGAGTATGACCAAAAGTATGGAAGTGTGCCTGGAAGAACTGGAAACTTAGTACGAGAGGATTATTATCTATATGACAGAGTAACATGAAAAAGAAAGGGAAGCTGAAGACCACATTCAGGAAGAGCTTTAGAAGCCATTCTGAAGAGTTAACCCAGACAATGAAAGCAAAGACAGGCCTTAACATTCTTCTTTAAGTTTATTTATTTGAGTAAACCCTACACCCAACATGGGGCTTGAACTCACAACTCCGAGATCAAGAGTCACATGCTCTTCCAGATGCCCCAACATTTGTTTTTTTTTTTTTTTTTTTTAAAGATTTTATTTATTTATTCATGAGAGACAGAGAGAGAGAGAGAGAGAGAGGCAGAGGGAGAAGCAGGCTCCCAAGGAGCAGGGAGCCTGATGTGGGACTCGATCCCAGGACCCTGGGATCATGACCTGAGCCGAAGGCAGACGCTTAACCATCTGAGCCACCCAGGAGCCCTGCCCCAACATTTTTAAAGTAAGGGATTGACCAAGATCAGCTCTGTGTTTTAGAAAGACAACTCTGGTAATGGTATGAAACAGTGAAAGACAAAAGAGGCAAGGAACCTAAAGTCTGTGTAATCATGAATATGCAGGGAAGAAGTGGTGAAAACTAGCCTAGGACAATGACCACGGAACAGAAAGCAATAAATGATTCTGCAGATATTTTAAGGATGAAGGTGGACAGAGTCCAAGTTTCAAAAGCTAAATGAATAGGCTAAAGCTGTAATAGGTATTTCAGGGCTGTATCAGTTATTTCAGTATAGGACATATGCAGTCTTTGTCAAAAGAAAAACCTGATATATTATCATAAGGGAAATGTTAGAGAAGCTAATACCAGTGAAATACTAATCATCTTCTAAAACCATCTACAGAAAATGACTTCATTACTATTTTGCTTAATGTATGTTCTGGGAATTAAGAGAGAACCTTAGCCCTGCCATAAATTCACTGTGTGACCTTGTGCAAGTCAGTAGGGCTTGTTTGTCTGTATAAAGAACATACTGTACTAAATCAGTGATTTTTTTTCTTTTTTAAACTTTTTTCAAGGAGTTAAATTCCTTTGCCAGATGAAATCTTACATAGCATTCTATTGTGCAAAACAGATAAAAGCATTCCTGCCTCTGCTGGCCCAGGCAGGTGTGGGTGGCTCAGAGCTCTGCTAGTCCCTGAGGGACCGCAAAGAAACCCTAAGATCTCCCCCGACTGAAAAATCAGAGTTTGAAAACCACCGTACAAGAAGATAATGCTAAGTCCCCTCTAGCTTTAACATTCTAGGGTTCTGAGGAGGTGCAAATCCCACTGGTAAATAAAGCGCTGAGCCTAAGACTGAATTCCAAAGTGACTTCAATAATAAAGAGGTTCACTATCATTTACTGAGGAGGTGCGTTTACGTGATGCATCGTGGTGGGTGCTTTGCCTGTGCTGTCTTGTTGGTCCTCCATGACTATCCAGTGAATTAAATATTTCCTATGATTTACAAATAGGAAAAATGAGGCTCAAGGTAGTTAAGTAATGTCACTTGCCCAAGGTCAAAGGCTGGGAAGTAGGACTTGAAGCAGATTAGCTCTAGAGCTCATGCTAGTCACCCACCAGGCTTCAGGGTGCGGCAGAGCGGTATCTACCCGGCAGAGTTTCTGTAGCTGTCGAGTGAGAGCTGACAGGGTTGAGGAAAACCGGTGATTTTACTGCCTAGTTCAGTACTTGAAATTCCATTTACTGTAAAGGTCTGATGCACACAGCATATAGAACTTTTGTTATCTGATGTGCGTAAACCTGTATATTAGGATGTAATTTATACTCTTGGGAAAGGATAAAATGCAAGCTACCTGAAGAATTTTTAAAAGTATGTTCTCTTTCAAGAAAGGAATTAATCAAAGAAGTGTGGCAACAGAGGGACCTTGAGGGAACATGGGACACATCAGAATTGCCAGGGAGATTTAAAAAACAAAGGGGCGCCTGGCTGACTCAGTTGGTAGAGCATGTGACTCTTGATCTCAGGGTCATGAGTTCGAACCCCACACTGGGCGTGGAGCCTACTTAAACAAACAAACAAACAAACAAAAATCCTCCAGAGATATTCTAACAATGATTATCATTGGGTAGCGAGTGGTCCTTCACTTTTTATTTTTACCTCTCTATACCATTTGAATTTTTTTTAAGGGTACAATTAGATAAGTTCTTTTTTAATCTAATTTTTTTTTAAAGATTTTTATTTATTTATTTGACAGAGAGAGACACAGTGAGAGAAGGAACACAAGCAGGGGGAGCGGGAGAGGGAGAAGCAGGCTCCCCACTGAGCAGGGAGCCTGATGCCGGGCTTGATCCCAGGATCCTGGGACCACGACCTGAGCTGAAGGCAGACGCTTAATGACTGAGCCACCCAGGCGCCCCTTAATCTAATTTTTTTTACTTGAGTATAGTTGACACACAATGTTGTATTAGTTTTGGGTCTACAGCATAGTGGTTCAGCATGTCTGTGTGATATGCCACCCTCACCACAGTGTGGCTAGCGCCTGTCACCATGCAACACTATTACAAGACCACTGACGAGATTCCTGGGCTGTGCCTTTTTTTTTTTTTTTTTTAAGATTTTATTTATTTATTTACTTATTTTATTATTATTATTTTTTAAGATTTATCTATTTATTTGAGAAAGCGAGAATGAGAGAGAGTACATGAGAGGGGGGAGGGTCAGAGGGAGAAGCAGGCTCCCCGCCGAGCAGGGAGCCCGATGCGGGACTCGATCCTGGGACTCCAGGACCATGACCTGAGCCGAAGGCAGTCGCTCAACCAACTGAGCCACCCAGGCGCCCTGGGCTGTGCCTTTTATCCCCTCAATGTATTCATTCCCTAACTGGAAGTCTGTATCTCCCCCTCCCCTTCGCCCATTTTGCCCATCCCCCCCACACCCCTTCTCCTCTGGTAACCACTGTTTTGTTCTCTGCATTTATAGGTCTGATTCTGCTTTTTGTTTGTTAATTTATTTGTTTTATTTTTTAGATTCCACATATAAATGAAACCATATGGTATTTGTCTTTCTCTGACTTGTTTCACTTGGCATACCCTCTAGGTCCATCCAAGTTGTCACCAATGGCAAGATCTCATTTTTTTTTTATGGCTGCAAAATATTCCATTTTATATATACCATAATTTCTTTATCTATTCCACAATCAACGGACACTTGGGCTGCTTCCGTATCTTCACTATTGTATGTAATGCTGTAATAAAGATAGGAGTGCATATATCTTTTTGAATTAGTATTTTCAGGTCCTCTACCCATTTTAATCCAATTATTTGTTTTTCTGGTGTTGTGGTTTTTTTAAATGTATATATTTTGGATATTAACCCCTTATTAGATATATCATTTGCAAATATCTTCTCCCATTCAGTAGGTTGTTTTTTTGTTTTATTGATGGTTTCCTTTGCTGTGCAAAAGCTTTTTATGTTAACGTAGTCCCAATAGTTAATTTTTGTTTCTGTTTCCCTTGCCTTGCCTTAGGAGACATGTCTACAAAAAATGTTGCTATAGCCAATGTCAGAGAAATTACTGCCTTTGTTCTCCTCTAGGGGTTTTATGGTTTCAGGTCTCACATTTAGGTCTTTAATCCATTTTGAGTTTATTTTTGTGTATGGTGTAAGAAAGTGGTCCAGCCACAGCAGTCAGAGAAGCAAAGAAATAAAAGACATCTATATAAGGAAGAAAGAAGTTAAACTGTTACTATTTGCAGATGACATGATACTATACATAGAAAACCCTAAAGATTCCACCAAAAAACTATTAGAATAAATGAATTCAGTAAAGTAGGAAGACAGAAAATTAATACACAGAAATTGGTTGTAT
The DNA here is from genome assembly GCF_002201575.2 of Neomonachus schauinslandi. NCBI lineage: Eukaryota > Metazoa > Chordata > Mammalia > Carnivora > Phocidae > Neomonachus > Neomonachus schauinslandi. The sequence continues at coordinate 47,044,116 of NC_058413.1, forward strand.
TCCTATACACTAACAATGAAATAGCAGAAAGAGAAATTAAGAAAACAGGTACATTACCATTGTACCAGGAAGAATAAAATACCTAGGAATAAACTTAACCAAGGAGGTGAAGACCTGTACTCTGAAAACTATAAAACATTAATGAAAGAATTTGATGATTAGACAACACATGGATTTTCTAAAAGTAAACATGATTATCTTAAAAAAGAAAGTATACAGTAGCGATCTATATAGTAAGATAATTAGTCATTTTGGGTTTTTTCAATGTATTTCTTTGAAATGATTTAAAAGAAAAAAACCCTACTAAAAATATTTTTTGAAAAAATCCTGGGTTCCATCTCAGACCTACTGATCAAATCTCGGAAAACTGATCTTCGTCGTAAGTTTTTGTTTTTGTTTTTTTAAAGATTTTATTTATTTGAGAGAGAGAGAGAGACAGAGATAGCAAGAGACAGCAGGAACTGGGAGGAGAGGGAGAGAAGCAGGCTCCCCGCCCAGCAGGGAACTGGACATGGGGCTCGATCCCAGGACTCCAGGATCATGACCTGAGCCGAAGGCAGATGCTTAACCAACTGAGCCACCCAGGCGCCCCTGTTTTTTTTGTTTTTTAATATTTATTTAGTTTAGAGAGAGAGAAAGTGTGAGTAGGGGGAGTGGCAAAGAAGGAGACCAGAGGCAGGCTCTCTGCTGACCCTCAGATCTTGACCTGAGCCAAAACCAAGGGTTGGAGGCTTAACGGACTGAGCCACCCAGGCGCCCCAGTCATGGGTTAAATTTTTTTTTTTTTTTAAAGATTTTATTTATTTGACAGAGAGAAACACAGCGAAAGAGGGAACACAAGCAGGGGGAGTGGGAGAGGGAGAAGCAGGCTTCCCGCCGAGCAGAGAGCCTGACGCGGGGCTCGATTCCAGGACGCTGGGATCATGACCTGAGCCGAAGGCAGACGCTTAACGACTGAGCCACCCAGGCGCCCCGTCATGGGTTATTTTTTTAAAGTTCTGTAGCTCAGGGGCACCTGGGTGGCTCAGTTGGTTAAGCGTCTGCCTTTGGCTCAGGTCATGGTCCCAGGGTCCTGGGATTGAGCCCCGCATCAGGCTCCCTGCTCTGCAGGAAGCCTGCTTCTCCCTCTCCCACTCCCCCTGCTTGTGTTCCCTCTCTGGCTGTGTCTCTCTCTGTCAAATAAATAAATAAAATCTTTAAAAAAATTAATAAATAAAAAAATAAAATAAAAAAAGCTCTGTAGCTCAATCTCATGTTTGCCCCTGATTAATAATCACTGATCAAATACCTGCCTTTTAGAGATGAAGAGGCTTAGAAAAGCAAGGTTCGTTTGCCCAAGATCACATAGCTAGATAAAAGTACAGAAAATATGCATGAAATATGATCCACATTCAAACTGCCTATATATACAGGCAGGTTTGGGGGTAATCACCTAACCCATGTTCTGGGAGAATCTGCCACGCCAGCCACAGAGCCTGATAACCAGAACAGATGGTGTGTATAGGCTGGCCAGTAACCTACACCTCATGGGGCTCAACTTAAAAATCAAGCTAAGTCCACAAAATTTCCTTCCCTGGAATTTGACCTAAGAAATAAAGGAAAATCTTGAGTTGGTTGTGGGTGGTAAACCTGAGCAAGCATGGCTGTGATGAGCTATATGCAAATTCAATGAAGACAAAGAGGACACCTGTCTACAGAGAAGAGAGCAGAGATGCCATGGAAGAGGGGAGGAGGAAGAAAAAGGAGTGAGGCTGGGGCGCCTGGGTGGCTCAGTTGGTTAAGCGACTGCCTTCGGCTCAGGTCATGATCCTGGAGTCCCGGGATCGAGCCCCGCACCGGGCTCCCTGCTCAATAGGGAGTCTGCTTCTCCCTCTGACCCTCCCCCCTCTCATGCTCTCTATGTCATTCTCTCTCTCAAATAAATAAATAAAATCTTAAAAAAAAAAAAAACCTCTTAAAAAAAAAAAAAAGGAATGAGATCAACCTCCAATCCTGACTTCTTTGCAATTCTGGTTCCTGTGAAGCCTGGCTGTCCAGCAGTTCCTGTTCTTGGCTTCTTATAAGCTCTGCTATACCCTTACAATATCTTGTTTTCCCTAAGCTGATTTGACTGGCTTTCTGTACTTCCTATTAGAGTACTGATTAAAAGTACCGGGCGCCTGGGTGGCTCAGTTGGTTAAGCGACTGCCTTCGGCTCAGGTCATGATCCCAGGGTCCTGGGATCGAGTCCCACATCGGGCTCCCGGCTCAGCGGGAGGCCTGTTTCTCCCTCTCCCACTCCCCCTGCTTGTGTTCCCTCTCTCACTGTCTCTCTCTGTCAAATAAATAAATAAAATCTTTAAAAATAAATAAATAAATAAATAATAAAAGTACCAAGCCTGGGGCGCCTGGGTGGCTCAGTTCGTTAAGCGACTGCCTTCGGCTCAGGTCATGATCCTGGAGTCACTGGATCGAGTCCCGCATCGGGCTCCCTGCTCGGCAGGGAGTCTGCTTCTCCCTCTGACCCTCACCCCTCTCATGTGCTCTCTCTCATTCTCTCTCAAATAAATAAAATCTTAAAAATAAATAAATAAATAAAAGTACCAAGCCAAAGAACTTTGATCTCCAATGTAAATACAATTAGTTTCAAATGAAGTTAAAATAAACCAATGGCTACCATGAAAAAAAGCGAGAACATGTAAAGCAGGAACAACGTTGTATAATACTTACACAGTTGCAAATTATGTTCTCATGTGTTCCTTAAAATATTCATCAAATGAAAATCTCATTTGGTTTTCATAACCTCATGAGATGGGTAAGGCAAGATTACTGTTACTCTCATTTAGCAGATGAGAAAGCCCAGATCCAGAGAAGTCACGTAATTTGCTCATTCACACAGCTACTACATGGCAGAGTAGAAACTATGTGGATTTTTGATTATACATGTGTGCTACTTTAATACCACGCTGTTTTCTACTTAACTAAGGGTGGTACAGCATGAGGGCAACGACAGCAGTCAGAGCCTCCCCCAAATACCCACCCCATCAGCCTTACAGTTCTCACAAATGAACACTCAGACGTCCTTAAATAGAGTACTTTAGATCAGGGTTTTCAAATTTGGCTCTACTGACATTCTGAACAGGATAATTCTTTGTTGTGGGGGCTGTCATATGCTTGCAGGACATCTACCCACTACATGCCAGTAATATTCCCCCAATTGTGACAACCAAAACTGTCTCCAGACATTGCTAAATGTCTCCTGGTGGGGGTGGCAAAACTGTCCCCCCATAAGGACAGCTGCTTTAGATACTCTAGGTCTGTCTTGTCTTATGAAACCTGGTTTCATGTTAAGAGATCAACTCAGCAGCACAATTAGTATGTTTATGTTACAGATGAAAGAAAGAGTTCTAAACTGTAAGCCTCAGATGAAAAAAAATCTAGAGCTCTGAGACAAGACTATTTACAAAAAATCTACTGCATTAGCTACAGATCTCTTTATTTAAAGTTCAGCCAGGCACAGAGTTCTAACTTCTTAAGCATTCTGGCAGAAATAGGAGTACCAAGAGAAGGTCCTGCTTACTTGCAGTGGTTCTTTTGGGATATTTTGACCTTTTAATACTATGTACTGGGCTCTCAACCTCAAGTATGGTACTAAATTGTATGAAAGGATGGAGGATTCATGAACTTCCGGTCCAACACTAATGAAGAGAAATAGAAGTCACAAGTGCAAGCCACGTATATAATTAAAAAAGTTCTGGGGCACCTGCATGGCTAAGTCAGTTAAGCATCCAACTCTTGATCTCAGCTCAGGTCTTGATCTCAGGGTTGTGAGTTCAAGCCCCGTGTTGCGCTCCACATTGGGCCTGGAGCCTACTATAAAAAAAATATGTTCTACAATGATGTACTATATGTTGGCTAACTGAACATAATATATATATATATATATATATATATATATGTTCTAGTAGCCACATTTAAAAAGTAAAAAGAAACAGGTAAAACTAATTTTAGTAATTCTTTTATTTAACCCAATATGTCTAAAATATTATCATTTCAACATGTAATGAATATGAGAAATTATTGAGATATTTTACATTCTTTTTCTCATAATAAGTCTTCAAAATCCTGTATGTATTTTACACTCACAGCACATCTTGATTCTGAGTGGCCACACTTCAAGGGCTCAGTAGCCACATGTGGCTACCATATTGGATAGCGTAGATCTAGCCTGTAAAGGAGAGGTACAAAAGGCAAAGGAGAAAAAGCTACAGTTACAAAAAAAAATCCTATTCAACTTCCTTCTGTTTCTCTGTCTATTGGCACCAACACCAAATGGTTATATGTTTGTAGTAATAGGGCTTTTTATGACATTTTCCTTCAGCAGTACTGAATTCCTAGTTATATTTCTGGATTCAGAAATAATTATTGATGGTAATAGACAGACCTTTTTTTTAAAGATTTTATTTATGTTTTTGAGAGCGAAGCAAGAGAGAGAGAGAAAGAGTGAGAGAGAGAGAGCACGAGCAGGGTGAGGGGTAGAGGGAGAAGCAGACTTCCCTCTGAGCAGGGAGCCCAACACAGGGCTCCATCCCAGAACCTTGGGATCATGACCTGAGCAGAAGGCAGACACTTAACCGACTGATCCACCCAGGTGCCCCAGTAATAGATAGACTTTTATGATAACAGTATAACATTATACAGCCCAGTGATAAATTTACTCATTTTTTGTAAGACCCATTCTATATTAGTTTATTGCAAGTGTAGCTACAACTGTCTCTTTTTAAAAATATTCCATTATTTAAAAACTTCATTGTTAGTCACTAATAAGAGATAGACTCCAAGGCACTGACCTACATCTCTTGAATATATTTATACCACATTTGCATTTTAGTAGAGCTTGACTCGGTGGATTTGACATACTGCAGTACAAAAAATATTTCTCATTTTATGACTTCAAAGACTTGAAAATTTCACCGAGAATCACACAGCATCAAAGCTGATGGGCTTGGTGAATTGCAAACTGTGTTTATACTACTGCCCCTTCATGATACCACTTCAGAGAGGAAACAGAAATGCTGACTCTTCAGCAATGTTTAGAAGTATCACATTTCTACCAGTGATTTCAGTGATTCCTGTTATTTTATCATTTACTATTATAAATGTAAAATCTTCTCGATAACTTCTAATAGTATCACTCCATGTTATTAAGTGGTGATGATAATGCTCAAGTTAAAATTGTGGCCCTGAAGGAATAATTTTAGAACCGGAGTTAAGTACGATAAAACTCTCAGAGAATGCAAACAACTGACATGAGGGAACAATCAACAAACTATTAGAGGTAACTGCTGAGAAAATAAGGAGCAGCATTAAAGCAAGAATATGCTATAATGATTATATAACTCCCAAACACCCACCCAAACACCCACTCCCCACACAAACACGTAATTCAAAACAGAATCTTGAATTATGCGAGTTTGGGATTTCTGACTTGTATATCTCCCAGAAAGCATCTGTGATTATTTTGCATTTACTCTACAACTTTTAGAGGCACCGCTGCTTTGGGCTGTTGTTTGGGTAATGGATGCCCAATGACTGGACCCGGGGTGAGTATCTATTCAGATACTCATGTGCAGGCTAGGAAGCAGTCTGGTATAAAAAGCACAAACAGCTTTGCCCAGTAGGAACCATGATGATCAGCAAGGCTGGACCTTCTCTACGAGGTTGAAAAGGAAAATATGTAGGGAATCAGGTGGAAGCAGAAGAAACAGAGACATAAAGAGCAAAGTAGGGAGGGTGAGTTAGTCAAAGTAACGGTGGGGCCCCAGAAGAAGGATCCACAAACTGCATTCGGTGGAGGCAGTCAGAAGACCCTCTGGTCTCCACAACTGCCTCAGATTCCAGAACACAGACTTCATTTGGATTTCTGGGATACTTCTATTTCTTTAGTGCCACTTTGCATCCATAGTGAATCCTGAGCCCGGAGGTAGTTCGAGAAAGCTACTGCCTAATACGTACACTCTTTCTCTGAAAAGATTTTCCTACAGAGGTAGTGAGTTGGCTATTCTTGCTTTCATTCACAGAAGGGCCTTGAAATGCTAAGATAAAGAGATTCTTCTATAAAAAAAGTAGCTTTACATACCTGCATTTTTTTCTCTTGCTCATTTTCTCCAATCATTCCAGTACCTGTTACACTTTCACTTCCATCAATGGACACCTAGAGGAATAAAATAAAGCTTAAAAAAGTTTTCCCTTTTGACATTTCTTTAGGCGATAAGTATATAGGGATTCATTATCATTCATTTTTGTGTTTGTTTGAAATTTTCTGCTATAAAAACTGGCAAAAAGAAACCTTTTAAATTATATGAAAGAGGGGAGCCTGGGTGGCTCAGATGTTTAAGCAACTGTCTTTGGCTCAGGTCATGATCCCAAGGTCCTGGGATCAAGCCCCACGTCGGGCTCTTGGCTCAGCGGGGAGCCTGCTTCTCCCTCTCCTTCTGCCTCTCCCCCTGCTCATGCTCTATCTCTAATGAATAAATAAAATCTTTAAAATAAATAAATAAATAAATAAATTTTATGAAAGATATATGTTCTGTGCAAGGAGAAAACCCAGCCGTTTTGATGTAAAACTTAACTGAGACTTTCCTTCACTTTTTCCAATCTCTGATTTCTACTTCTTAAATCATTAGCTGTTCCATCTATACTTTATGATAATTTCTTTTACAGCACTCATCCTTGAATATATCTTTCTGTGACTTATCTGTCACCATTTTCTTTTCTATAAGCTCTTATTCCATTCCATCTGTATTCAACTATTTCTTCCTACACTTCACTTCTTTCGAGATAAATACTGATCTCCTTAAGGCTGTCTGATTTTGACTTTGAATTGCTAGTTTCTTATTCGATAAAGTACACTTTTTTGTTGTTTTATTTTCATGAAAAGTAAAGAAGCTGTGTCTGGGACGTTCTTGACATGGTAAAATGCTGTACCTTTGCTGCATACTGTTCCAAAGCACTGATGGTGTCGGGGTCAATCGTGGCATCCCCAGTGTGCAGACCTGCCACTGTCCCATCAGCCTGAATTGCCAAGATGGTGTCAGACTGCGGGACCTGCACCGCATGATGGATGTACGCGGTGGTGCCGTCTTCCAGCTGCACCGCCTGCAATGCACTCTGGTCATAACTGTCTGGGGGAGGGGAAGAGAAGGGTATGAAATTAAAGGCAGTCTGACAGAGTTACAGGTTGAAAGGAAGAAGGGAAGGAACTTCGACCGAGTGGGTCCATGGGCCTTGCAGGTATGATTTCCTTCAATCCTCACAACGATTCTGTGAGGTAGGTATATTTACCACCCTCACTCTACAGAAGGGAAACTGAGGTTTGGGGGAAGTAAAGTCACTTTCCTTAGGAACCAGAAAATTGAGAAAACTAACAATTAACAGTCAAAATCAGTATGTGGAGGAACCAGGACCTAAACTCATGTCAGGGTGACTCCAAAGTCCATGGGCTTTTTTTCCTTCTAAATAAGCATACCAAGATATAGACAGCATTATGAAATAATAAATCTAGCCAATCACAATGAACCTGTGATTAAGTCCCACTGCTAAAGAAGAATATTCAGAGTTTACTTTTTCTCAACTTTAATTAAACAAATTTACTTACAAATTTAAGTATTCTAAATTTTAAAAGATTTCCCTTTGGTTTCACAACTAAAGTCTTTCTAAAACATGTTATGTCATTCCATAAAATATTCTATAAGGTAATAATAGCAAACATTTATTGAGCCTTTCCTATGTGACAAATATTGTGCTTTACATATGTTTGCACATTCTGTCCTCATAACTACCCTATGATGTGGATACTTATTGTAATACTCACTTTACATAAGATGAAACTGAAGCACAGGGAGGTTAAATAATTTGAACAAGGTCACATAGCTAAAAGACAGCAGGCCCGGATTTGAATCCAGATAGTCTGGCTGCAGAGCTATGCTCATTACTCCTATGCACTCCACCTCAAGTCCCTGGGCCTCCCTACACGAAGTTAATAAGCATTAACATTTTTGCCACATTTGCTTCAAATAAATTTTAAATTTTTATTTCGTTTTAAAGACCAACACAATAGGCAAAGGATCTTGCTTAAAAATGATATTCAGGGGGCGCCTGGGTGGCTCAGTCAGTTGAGCGTCTGCCTTCAGCTCAGGTCATGATCCCAGGGTCCTGGGATCGAGCCCCATGTCAGGCTCCCTGCTCAGCTCAGAGCCTGCTTCTCCCTCTCCCCACTGCTTGTACTCTCTCTCACTCAAATAGATAAATAAAATCTTTTAAAAAATTATATTTAAGAGGGGGCGCCTGGGTGGCTCAGTTGGTTAAGCGACTGCCTTCGGCTCAGGTCATGATCCCGGAGTCCCGGGATCGAGTCCCGCATCGGGCTCCCTGCTCGGTGGGGAGTCTGCTTCTCCCTCTGACCCTCCCCCCTCTCATGTACTCTCTCTCATTCTCGCTCTCTCAAATGAATAAATAAATCTTAAAAAAAAAAATTATATTTAAGAGGAAAAAAATCAACAATTTAACTTTCAAATGTTTAATTTCCATATTCGAATAGTAGCCTCTATTTGAAGTCTTCCAGGGACCAGCTGTTTGCTATTCCAACCTGTTACTGGACAGCTCAAATGATTAGAATGTTTTCTCTTAGACTGTGCCCAAATCTGCCATCTTGTATTTCAGAGAACAAGTACAAATCTTCTTTTACGTGACAGCATTTCAGCAAACATAGGCAGGTCTTATTTTTCCCACACCCCCACTTCTCCTTTATTCCTATTTCCAAAGTTAGTTTACCTTTGGAGGTATGGTGAATAAACGCTGTAGTTCCATCTTCTAGCTGCACTGCTTGGCCATCCTCTAAACGCAAACTGTCCCCTGCTCAAGAACAATGCTTACATTTAGATCCCATGTTTTCGAACAATCTGATAACTTAGCAATAAGAGTCAATAAACCATTAAACACACTATAAAAACCTACACGTGTTTTATGAGTCCTTGAACATTAAAGTATTTTCAGTAAAGCTGCTTTAAGCAAGTGCTTAGCAAAAACATAGTAGAATACTTGTTTTAGGAATATATACTAGGGAATAAGGAGAGTTGAAAGAAGGGGGGTAAAAAAGGAAGAAAATGAGAGACATGTAGGAGTTAGCTCAAGTGATAGAAATATTCACGTAGGATATCTCTAGAGTGTAGTCCAGTAACTTCTTTTCCATTATCTTTGAGACGAAGTCTCAGTGAAGTCCCAATGGTCTTTAGATCCTCTCTTTGACACCTACTGATCTCCCCTTTCAAAAGGAAGACTAGAGACCCCAAACAAGTTTACACAGTAAGAGGTAAGCTGGAGGCAGCAAATACTGAAGTCTGAGAATCGGGAGGGTAAGTAAGTGTCAAATACTTACTACTTTTAGGTATGGGTACATGTTGAACATAGGCAGCAGAACCATCCTCCAATTGAATGACCTGGCCATCTATGAGTTTTCCATCTGGAACAAAAGATTTAAGCCAATAAATAAGCACAAGCAAACATTTTAAACTTTATACAATTTCAAAATGGTATCAACTATAAAAACATACACTCCTTAAGATCATGTTCATCTTGATTCTTCCCTCAATGTTCTGAGGCAATTCAAAAACACATCCAGTGATCCTACAGAAAGCAGAAAATCCTCCCTCAGCCATTCTTCCTCCCCTCTAATTTTCAATTAAATAAGTTTAAGAGGAAGAGTGGCTCATCACAGCAAGCTATGTGCGCTAAATCTATTTACCTTTCAGAGCCACTTAGGTACAGTGACCCTGACTATAGGGAAGCTGAAACTGGGAAGACTGACAGATACGTCAGTGTATATGAGGCCAGATGTCATTGTCATTTCTAGGTGCTAGAAGTCCATTGACTATGTATACATGTGCTCAGTAGGTTCCCATAAAAACAAGAACAGAGCTGTTTCTCTGAGCAAAGTAAACACTGATTTACAGATAATGTTATATAAGCAAAACCAAATGTCTATACTTCCATGCATGTTTTGTAAAAACATTAAATAATAACTTGAACTAAAAAAGCAAGAAGGGTCTTACTAGAAAGAGGTTGGCAACACTCCCCCCACTTCCCCACTAATTTTGACACCCCGGAGTATATTCCAAATATCTCAAAGGGTGTCCCTAAATTATCAAAACAAATTTAAATTAACCTGAAACTATTGAAAATTACTATATGCAATACAGCATCTTTAGAATGGGCTGGGAAGGGCTGGAGTTGCTAGGTGCTCCAACTCTGAGGTTATGAATTGCCGGTATTAACCCATGGGCTGTGTAAGTGGCACGTACCTTTAGAATTGTGTTGTATATAAGCGGTAGAACCATCTGCAAGTGTTACTGCTTGCAAGCTTACACCTTCCATATTTTCTAGATTGTCACCATCTATTATAAAAAAAGTTATTTTCTTTAGATAACTATCACACACACATGCTGTCTAAATTAAGTTTTTTAAATGAAAATTAGGCATAAGGCAGACTGCCTAACTTAAGACTCAAATGGGAGTTCTAGCATTTACAAAAAATATCTCCCTGTCCTCCTGCACCCAGTGTCCACAGCAAGGGAACCCACATGATCCCCTCAAATAAATACTGCTCACCTGCCACTGTTACTGCCTCTGTCAGGCACAGGGTAACGTGTTGAGCCTCCATTCCTCCTCCAGGAAACTCTGTCATTCCCTGAGAATCTCGATTTATTTGGGCTAACAACATTTTCTACCTTGAAGAAAAATAGAGGCACTTGAGAACAAGGAACAATGCAAATAAAATAAAAGCTACGAAGAATATTCATGAACCACAGAAATTTGCTACAAAAATAAACAGTGTTTGAAATAAGCTGAAATTTCACTCAATATGCGGGGTAAGAGTATTAACCCAAAGTCCAAAGCACGCTTTCCATAATTCATCAGTAAACTATTGAGCACACTGACAACTCTTGCCTATCAGTTTTGTCCCATGTCCTAAAGCTTCCACTTCATTAGAGTTCTTTGGGTTTAACACGGTGGATTCCCACTTACTTCCACAATCCTGTTGCCTCGATCTGCAGAGGGCCGTCTTGTCTTACTTCTCACTCTGCCAGCCCTACCCTGATTCAAGCCCCTGCCACCTCTTGCCCACATGACTGCCATATAGCATCCTAACGGGTCTCCCTGCTGCCCCTGTGACCGCCCCACAGTCTCCTCTCAACACAACAGGCACTGTGCCCTTGAGAAGGGAAAAGTTAGATCATGTCCCTCTTCTGCTCAAAACCTTCTGATAACTTATCAGAGTAAAGCCAAAAGTCTTTACCCTGGCCTCTGAGGCCAATGATCTTGCCCCTCACTTCCTACTGCTCTCTATCTCATTCATTTTGTTTCAGCCACATTGGTGTCCCTCCTTTGCTCAAACACACTGGGTGATGTAGCCTCAGGACCTTTACAGTTGATGTTCCTTCTGCCTGAAACATGCTTTGCAGTCTCTTCACTGTTATTCCCTCATTTTCTTCAAGTCTTAATGTTGTTACCCCAATGAGAGCTTCTTTGTTCACTTCATTTCAAACTGCACCTCCCACCTCCCAACCATGATATACCCTATCCCTTTTCCCTCCTTTATTATATTTCTGCATAGCACTTATGATTTGACATATTATATGTATTTACTTAGTTTCTGTTTGTTTGTTTTAGAGGGAGAAGGGGAGGGGCGGCGAGGGGCAGAGGGAGGAGAGAACCTTAAGCAGGCTCCACACCCAGTGCAGAGGCCAATACGGGGCTCAATCTCATGACCCTGAGATCATGACCTGAGCCAAAATCAAGAGTTGATGCTTAACTGACTAAGACACCCAGGCGCCCCTATTTAGTTTGTTTCTTATCTATTTTTCCCTCCACTAGAATGCACTGGGATTTTTATTTGCTTGCTCACTGCTGACTCACATGTCTAAAAGGTACTAGACACATAACAGACACAAAACAGGTGCTAAATAAATGTATGAATGGCTCTTTTGCCAGTCACCACCACAACCGCCTTCCTCTCTTTTCCTACTTCCAGGTCCCATTATCTCTGGGGGCCTTGAGTTGCTTCACATAGGAGTTGGGATAACTTAGCTGCCTTGAGCCAAGGAACTGGACCAGAGGATCTCTTGAGGACTTTCCAGGTCTAAAGATCTGATTTTAGTGTCAATATTTAAAACAACAATGTGCAGACAGTAATAATTTGCAATTGTATTTATGACTACTTGAAGATTTTTATTTTAGAAACACTAAACTGTACCCTTTGGGTTAAAGCCAGGAACTGTAGTTTAAGCTCACAGAAAAGTATCACCACGGTGATAGAAGTCAATCAAGGGCTGACTTTTCAGGGAGTCCTGAACGATTCACATCCACAACTGTTCATAGAGCAGACTGAAACTTCAACACTTCCTTGCTACCTCTAAGGGTTAACAGAGAAGCCTCAAAGTAACACTAGTATTCTGCTGTTAAGACACCTGATGAGAATAGGATTGGGAGAGGTTAATTTTCAGAACAAGTTCTATCACTCTGTAACGGAAACAAATTAAGATAAGGAAATGGAAGGGAAACACCTATAAAGATGTAGTAAGCATTGTAATTTCTGAAGTATTCTAGGAGATGAATTTTTTAAAAGGCAGATTACAAGGTAATTTGGGTCATGATGTTAAGAAATGTCTTAAGGTTTGTCATTTTTTTTTTTTAAGATTTTATTTATTGGGGCGCCTGGGTGGCTCAGTCGTTAAGCGTCTGCCTTCAGCTCAGGTCATGGTGGCAGGGTCCTGGGATCGAGCCCTGCATCAGGCTCCCTGCTCCGCGGGAAGCCTGTTCTCCCTCTCCCACTCCCCCTGCTTGTGTTCCCTCTCTCACTGTATTTCTCTCTGCCAAAAAAATAAATAAAATCTTAAAAATAAATAAATAGGGGCGCCTGGGTGGCTCAGTCGTTAGGCGTCTGGCTTTGGCTCAGGTCATGATCCCGGGGTCCTGGGATCGAGCCCTGCATCGGGCTCCCTGCTCAGCGGGAAGCCTGCTTCTCCCTCTCCCACTCCCCCTGCTTGTGTTCCCTCTCTCGCTGTGTCTCTCTCTGTCAAATAAATAAATAAAATCTTATTAAAAAAAGATTTTATTTATTTATTTGACAGAGAGAAAGAGACAACAAGCAGGCAGAGGGGGAGAGGGAGAGGGAGAAACAGACTCACTGCTAAGCAAGGAGCCCTATGCGGGGCTCGATCCCAGAACCCTGGGAACATGACCTGAGTTGAAGGCAGATGCTTAACCGCCTGAGCCACCCAGGCGCCCCTAAGGTTTGTCTTTTTTTTTTTTTTTTAAGGTTTATTTATTTATTTGAGAGAGAGAGAGCACGAGCAGGGGGAGAGGCAAAGGGAGAGAGAAAGGAAGAAGCAGACTCTCCGCCGAGCAGGGAGCATGATGCGGGGCCTGATCCCCAGACCCCTGGGATCATGACCCGAGCCAAAGGCAGACGCTCAACCGCTGAGCCATCCAGGTACCCCAAGTATTGTCATTTTCATTTAATTACTTAAAATCTCCAAATAACTACAGTACATAGCATCAACAGGTAACTGACATATCTGCAATAAATAAAAGTTCTCCCTTGCCTGAAAGCTGGTCAACTGTTAAATTTCTTTAGGAAGGCTTCAGCACCTATAGTTTTGATCCTAATTGCGGGGGGAAGCTACATTAACTGAACGATGAAGAGACAACTGTTTCTTGGACATAAACTGCTGGCAAATACATGAAGCAGTGATGGGAGAAAGAGCTTAGAGGAGTTCAAATGGCACTACAATTACTAAAGATAGTAAGTGATGGCAGGTATACAGCACATTTTCTTTTTAAAGTTCTCAAAAAAGACTGTGGGATACAAAGGTCTTTGTTAGAAAATGATCACATGGGGGAAAATATGACAGTGAAGAAAAGGCATGAATGAGCCACAGACCAAACACTCTGCAGCTGCTCACATCATATCCATCATCATGTCTTCTTGATCATTTGTCACTGACATTTTCGGGATGTGTGGAAATGAACATGTAAGATATATATGATATCTTTAGAAAGGGCCACCTTCTGAAAGGTAGTCAATTTCATGTGCTTTAATAATGAATCATGGGCCAAAATCAGACAAAGAGGAGGCTATGCTGGAGCACTCTAGGAAACTCCAAGAAGACACAGTGTGTAATAAATAAAGTCCCTGCCTTTCTGGAAGATGATGATCCATGTCAGCCTACGAAAAACATACCATGGGGCACCTGGATGGCTCAGTCGGTTAAGCATCTGCCTTCAGCTTGGGTCATTATCCCAGGACTCCGGGATCATGACCTGAGCCGAAGGCAGTCGCTTAACCAACTGAGCCACCCAGGCGCCCTAGAGACGCATTTTTGGAAGATGAAAACTTTCTAGAGGTCTGCAGCACAACCCTGTGTATACAGTTAACACTACTGTATTGTACTCAAAAATGGTTAAAATGTAAATTTTATGTTGTGCTTTTTTACTATAATTTTTTAAAAAAGAACTGGGTGGCTCAGTCAGTTAAGTGTCCTGGGATGGAGCCCTGAGTCAGGCTCCCTGTTCAGTGGGGAGTCTGCGTCTCCCTCTCTTTGCCCCTCCCCCTGCACATGCTCACACATGCTCTCTTTCTCAAATAAATAAAATCTTTAAAAAAAAAGAGCTGAACACATATGGCAGAATGTTAGGATCTGTTAAAAGCTGGGTGGGTACATGGGTGTTCATTCAATTACTTATTCTCCTCCTTATGTTTGACAGATTTCATAATTTAAATAAATAAATAAATAAATGAAATGAAAAATATCCGGGGCACCTGGCTATCTTAGTTGGAAAAGCATGAGACCCTTGATCTTGGGGTCGTGAGTTAAAGCCCCACATTGGTGTAGAGATTACTAAAAAAATAATAATAAGCTTTTAAAAAAAGTGAAAAACATCTATAATTATCGGCAAGAAGAAAAAGAATGTCTGAAAATTGGTTAAAATTAGTAACTGAATACTAGGTTTCAACTCTTAAAAAAGAAATCAGTATTTCCTCACTGATTTGAATCTTTATCATACCAATATTTTAAAATGTGAAGACCTGGGGCACCCTGCTGGCTCAGTTGGTGGAGCATGTGACTCTTGATCTTGGGGTTGTAAGTTTGAGCCCCATGTTGGGTAGAGAGATTACTTAAAAATAAAATCTTTAGAAATGATAAAATAAAATATAAAGACCTCAGATATTGCAAATTTGTTAAAGACCATTATTACCACAAGTTATTATGAAAACATAAGTCTGTCTAGGTATAAAAGCAAGAACTCCAAAAGCAAGTAAACTTTATCATGATAAGAAATGATATAAAAAGGGATGCCTGGGTGGCTCAGTTGGTTAAGCATCTGCCTTCGGCTCAGGTCATGATCCAAGGGTCCTGGGATCGAGTCCCACATCGGGCTCCTTGCTCAGCAGGGAGTCTGCTTCTCCCTCTGCCTGCCACTCCCCCCTGCTTGTGTGCACGCTCTCTCTCTCTCTCTCTCTCTGATAAATAAAATCTTTAAAAAAAAAAAAGATGATATAAAAAGAAATCTGGAGTGCTTGGGTGGCTCGGTTGGTTAAGTGCCCAACTCCTGATCCCAAGCTCAGGTCTTGATCTCAGGGTCATGAGTTCAAGCCGCACGTTGGGCTCCACACTGGCCTGGAGCCTACTGGAAGGAAGGAAGGAAGGAAGGAAGGAAGGGAAGAAAGAAAGAAGAAAAGGAAAAAAGAAAGAAGGAAGGAAGGAAGGAAAGAAAGGAAAAGAAAAGAAAAGAGAAGAGAAGAAATCTAGATTAACACATTTTAGATGTCCTCTTTGCATGGAGCCAGCCACATAAGGCAGGCCTTCAGAAACTGTCAAACTCAGGTCCTAACCTCAGGTCAGTTTCACCTAAACGCAACAGAGAAGCTAGGTCTTCCTATTACCTGTTTTCAATTCCAAATTTGCCTTCTAAATTCACTACTATAAAAGGTGCTTTTCCATTTAACATTGGGCATTCATGCAACATTTTAGGACATCTCCTAACCTGGAATGAGGAAGTTCCTTGGTACATAGAGCAACATGAAAACAGTGGGCTATCCTGTACAGTGGATGCCTGCACTTTCAGTTTACACTGCCTTGGTTAGCATTTGTAGAAAATGGTCTTTCAAGTCTCTTCAGTTTTATTTAAATACACTCAGGGACTTAGTATGTTCCACTGATGAAATGTAATTCAATTAAATACAGAGCAGCTGGAATGTACTAGCAAATGAGGTAGAGTTTTTGCACGCTCCCTAGGATGCTAAAGGGTAAAATACAGGGATAGAATTTATACCACCGATTTTATCCAGTAGAATATTCTACTGGATGGGTGAAATGGTGGTATTTGAAGGCTTTGCCAAATTCTAGGACCATTCAGTAACTGAATTTTTTTTTTTTTTTAAAGATTTTATTTATTTATTTGACAGAGAGATAGCGAGAACAGGAACACAAGCAGGGGGAGTGGGAGAGGGAGAAGCAGGCTTCCTGCCGAACAGGGAGCCCGATGCGGGACCCGATCCCAGGACCCTGGGATCACGACCTGAGCCGAAGGCAGACGCTTAACGACTGAGCCACCCAGGCACCCAGTAACTGAATATTTGACACTGACTGGAAGGTGGTTGCAATAAGGTCTACCAGGCTTAACGCTAAAAATACTTATGAGAAAAAGAGGTGAGCGCAGAGACAAGAATTTAGAAATGAACATCTAGGTCTAGTCATCAGGAATGTCAGTTTTGGTGATGGCTTAATATTAACTGAATCATTGATATAAAAAAGAACTTTAAAAACTCTTTCTCTCAAACCTCAACAGATTAGCCACTAACAACATGGCTTGATAAGGGCATGCCTGCAGACAGCAGGTTGCGAAGCATGCCCTGGTTTGCTTTCACGGAGACTAGGGAGTTTCAGGAATAGAAGCAGCAGGAGAAAGAGAGCTTCTGGCATATTCAAAAGCCATTTCTGACATTGCTCTATTAAAAAGGCACAAAGTCGGAGGCGCCTGGTTGCCTCAGTCGGTTAAGCATCCGACTCCTGATTTCAGCTAAGATCTTGATCTCAGGATCCTGAGTTCAAGCCCTTCACTGGGCTCCGTGCTGGGTGTGGAGCCTACTTAAAAAGAAAAAAAGCATACAGTCATTTCAAGACTATTATATATGCTAAGTTGTACTTTACTTCCCAAGATAAGCACTGTATATCCTGTATCAGGGCATTCCTGATACACAACTCCTAAACAAAACAGATCCTCTGTCCAAAAAGGCATTGAATAGGACACTAAACGCGGATAGTTTAAACATACACCTCTAGGTAGAAATAACTATTTATGTACGCCTCATATTTACAAAGCACTTTTCAGATCTAATAACTTGTTTGACAGTTAAATGGAACAGTCCTGGGGCACCTGGCTGGCTCAGTTGGTACAGTGTGTGACTCTTGATCTCAGGGTTGTAGGTTTGAGCCCCATGTTGGGTATAGAGATTACTTAAAAAAAATAAAATCTTAAAAAAATAAAATAAAAATAAATGGAACAGGGGCACCTGGGTGGCTCAGTCATTAATTGTCTGCCTTTGGCTCAGGTCATAATCTCAGGGTCCTGGGATCGAGTCCCACATCAGGCTCCCTGCTCCGTGGGTAGCCTGCTTCTCCCTCTCCCACTCCCCCTGCTTGTGTTCCCTCTCTCAGCTGTCTCTCTCTCTCCCTCTGTGTCAAATAAATAAAATCTTAATAAATAAATAAATGGAACAGTTCTTCAGGGCCATAAAAGTTCTTTGAGCTCTTCCAACCTCCTCTGAACCCCCAAAGCTGTCCAGCACACTTACGTTTGTTTCTTCATGGTAACTACTTAAAATATTTTTTTTTTTAAGATTTTTTTATTTTTAAGTATTCTGTACCTCAACGTGGGGCTCGAGCTCACAATTCCAAGAGTCACACACTCTACTGACTGAGCCAGCCAGGCCCCCCTAAAATATTTTCCATTTGCCTCAAACCTCTCTACTCCCTTTCCTGCTCTCCCTACCCCTTGTCCCTGCCACCTCATTTTCAGCAAATTAATGAGCTCCGAACTTCAAAGAAAGTATAGAAGTCATTAGAGAGGAATTCTTTGCCAATAAACCTATCACTTGACTGCATTTACACACACTTCCTCCTTCTCTCCTACCAGATTACCTTCCTACAAGGTAAAACTAATTCCTCCAACCTGCATTTCATTTGTCTTTCTTCCTTGGGGATCTCAGGGACTTCTTCTGCAAACAATCCCTCTCTTTCTCTACTAGTTCATTCCCATCAAGAATTTTAAAAATACAAAAATAAAATCAAATAAACAAAATCTCACCTCTGATTTAGCTACTAGTCTCTGTCTTTCCTCCTTATCTAGACTAGATAATTTTAGCTAGATTTCTTTTGTTTTTTTAAAAAGATTTTATTTATTTATTTGAGAGAGAGAGCATGAGCAAGAGCACAAGCAAGGGGAGCAGCAGAGGGAGAGGGAGAGAAGACTCCCCGCTGAACAGAGGATTCGACAGGGCTTGATCCCAGGACCCATGGATCATGACCTGAGCTGAAGGCTGAACCACCCAGGTGCCCCTTAGCTAGATTTCCTTAACAGTTGTTACTAACAATACTTCCTGATTTCCCACTGCCATCTATCTGGTTTCTGCCCCTAACTCTATGGAAACTGCCCTGGCTGGTCACTAATCTCCAATTTAACATAAAGTTCAACAGCCATTCCTAGGTATTTATTTACCCAATGAAAATATATGTCCACAAAAAACTTGTACAAGAATTGTCCATAGCAGTTTTATTCATAATATTCCAAACTGAAAAGAACCTAAGTATCCATCAATTAAAGAATGGCTAAAGATGCTGTGATAAATTTATATAATGCAGTATTTTTTTTTTTTTTTTTTTTGCGAGAGAGAGAATGAGAGACAGAGAGCATGAGAGGGAGGAGGGTCAGAGGGAGAAGCAGACTCCCCGCTGAGCAGGGAGCCCGATGCGGGACTCGATCCCGGGACTCCAGGATCATGACCTGAGCCGAAGGCAGTCGCCCAACCGACTGAGCCACCCAGGCGCCCTATATAATGCGATATTAACAATAAAGAGGAACAAGTTACTACTATACATACAATAACAGTGATGAATCTCAAAAATATCGTGTTGAGAGAAATAAGCCATATACAAAACAATACATATTGTATTATTCCATCAATATAACTTCCAAGAACAGGCAAAATTAATCTACAGTGATAGAAATTAAACTGTGGTTACAAGGCTGGGGGATCTTCTTTTGAGTGATGATCATTTTGGGTGGATACAACTGCCAAAATTCATCAAATGGAACATTGAAGACTATACCTTAGATTTTTAAGAAGTTTAAAAAAAGACCTAATGTGGCAATAGTTAAACATTAAAAAAAAAAACGTAACGGAGATTTTTCAGTTGTATCATACTTGATTTAATACCACTGACCTTTTATCTATTTGGAACACTCTCTTGCCTTGGCTCTGCGGCATCCACATGCTCCTGGTTATCTCCAACTTCCTAGCTAATCCTTTTCAGTTTCTCCTGTGGGTTCCTAAAGACTGAGGATCCTCAAGTTTCTGTCCTAGTTTGTTCTTTCATTTTATACCCTTTTCCTCTTGAGCAATCACATCCATTCCCATGGCTTCAAAGATTTCTGGAATTTATAAGCTCTCTAAAATCTATCTAGTCCTTTAAGAGTTACTGATCTATCTAGTTGCTTACTGGCCTCAATGACCTCCATGGTCCACAGTCACCTCCATCTCAACAGATTCCCATGAAATTCTCCTTCTGCATTTTCTATCTCAGTGACAAATGCAATCACCAACCCAGTAACTGAAATCTCCCTTATTCTCCAGCCAATCACTAATAACTATCACTCTACCTCCTAAATACCTATCAAATTAATTCACTTCTATTAGACTGTCTTAATTGAGGCTACCATCATACACTTGGATTATTATATCAGCCTCCTTAAAGTCTACTCCTACGTTCCTCCAATATAATCTCCATAGTGCAGTCCAAGTGATTTCAAACCCAATC
This sequence comes from Neomonachus schauinslandi, assembly GCF_002201575.2. Lineage (NCBI taxonomy): Eukaryota > Metazoa > Chordata > Mammalia > Carnivora > Phocidae > Neomonachus > Neomonachus schauinslandi. Next base: position 47,064,251 of record NC_058413.1, read on the forward strand.
ATAGCAGTTCTCTGTCTCAAAACCTTTAGTACTCTCCCATTTCCCCGGAGTCCAGATATTATGATCTGGACTCTAGTAAACTTCTCTAATAGGTTGGACAACCATTCCAATTTGCCCAAGACTGAGGAGGTTCCCGGAATACGGGGCTTTCCATTTTGTTTTAAGGGGCAGGAGGTGGGGGGTATGGACTTGGTTTTAAAACTGGGATAGTCCTGGGCAAATGAGGACAAGTCAGTCACTCTATCCTCTAGTCTTGTTCTAGTCACAACCTCCTCACATTCTATATCCACCCAATCTTGATTAAAATTCTAGTAGTTAGGGGCGCCTGGGTGGCTTAGTCGGTTAAGCATCTGCCTTCAGCTCAGGTCATGATCCCACGGTCCTGGGATCGAGCCCCACATCAGGCTCCCTGCTCAGCGGGAAGCCTGCTTCTCTCCCTCTCCCACTCCCCCTGCTTGTGTTCCTTCTACGCTGTCTCTGTCAAGAAATAAATAAAATCTTTAAAAAAAGATAAAATAAAATTCTAGTAGTTAATGATACTACCATTTAATAATATTAATAAAAATAATAATACAGAGGCACCTGGGTGGCTCAGTCGATCAAGCTTCTGCCTTTGGCTCAGGTCATGATCCAGGGTCCTGGGATGGAACCCCGAGTCGGGCTCCCTGCTCAATGGGGAGTCTGCTTCTCCCTCTCCCCTTCCCCCCTGCCTGTGCTCTTCCTCTCTCTCTCAAATAAATAAAATCTTTAAAAAAATTAATAATACAAATATATATTAAACAGCAAATGATAAAGATAATAACTAACCCTTTCATAATACTTACTATATGCCAGGCATCACTACTAATTCATTTAATCCTTCTAGCAGTCCTTTGAATAAAGTACCATTTTATCCCAATTTTGCAGATAAAGAAAATGAAGCTCAGAAAGGTTAACTGGTATCCTTAACTTCGCAAAGTGGCAAAGTCTAACTTCTAACCATTTGACTCAACAACTCTTACATGAGCTAGTGGATTATTTGCCACGCCCAGAAAAGCCTAACGTATCTCTTGCATCTAGGCCTCTATATATTGCTATTCCCACCATCTAGAACTCTTCCTCCTCTCTTTACCTTGCTAAATTCTTCCAGTCTGATTCCACCAGAAAATTTTATCTGAACTTCCCAAATTGGGTCAGAATGCTTTAGATGTATTTCCCATGATACTCTGTCTATACATAACACTTATTACAGTATACTTTAATTACCTGTTCTTCTCTAGAGCAGAAGCAGTGTATCTACAGTAACGAGCTACTAGAACAAAATGTCTAAGGAGGATACCCCTACAGGTAGATAAGAAAGTGTGGGTTGTACTTGAGAAGGAATGCTTATGAGAGGTGGTATAACATACTTAAGAATGAGGACTCTGGAGCCAGACAACCTGCTTCAAAATATCATTGTACCACATATTATCTATGTGACCAAGGGCAAGTACTTAACAGCTCTGTGCCACAGTTTTCCCATCTATAAAAGGAGGGTACTCAACAGAGCTGCTATAAGGATAAATATAAATTGCTTAGAACAGCACCCGGCATTACTACTACTTATCAGTAGTTTTAGGCTAAATGAGAAGAGATGACACAGCTCTATGTCTCTGTCTATTCACTCTTTTCTCCTACTACTGTAAAAGGGTACTGCAGAAGCAAGCAAGCAAAAACAGGCTTTGGAGATGCATTATGCAAGAGGAACTTTCCTCTTACTTATTCTTTTCACTTTAAAAATATCTTTACTGAGGGGTGCCTGGGTGGTGCAGTCAGTTGGGCATCTGTCTCTTGATTTCGGCTAAGGTCATGATCTCAGTGTTGTGAAATCAAGCCCTTTCTCTCTCCCTCTGCCCCTGCCCCCGCACCCACCGCCCCCCCTGCACTCACTCTCTCTCTCTAATAAAGAAATCTTTAAAAATGTCTTTACTGAGGGCGCCTGGGTGGCTCAGTTGGTTAAGCGACTGCCTTCGGCTCAGGTCATGATCCTGGAGTCCCTGGATCGAGTTCCGCATCGGGCTCCCTGCTCGGCAGGGAGCCTGCTTCTGCCTCTGACCCTCCCCCCTCTCATGTGCTCTCTCTCTCTCTCATTCTGTCTCAAATAAATAAATAAAATCTTTAATAAAAAAAAATGTCTTTACTGAGGGGCGCCTGGGTGGCTCAGTCGTTAAGGGTCTGCCTTCGGCTCAGGTCATGATCCCAGCGTCCTGGGATCCAGCTCTCTCCTCAGTGGGGAGCCTGCTTTTCCCTCTCCAGCTCCCCCTGCTTGTGTTCCCTCTCTCACTGTCTCTCTCTGTCAAATAAATAAATAAATAAAATCTTTAAAAAAATAAAAAATAAAATAAAAATCTCTTTACTGAGACATAATCCACATACCACAATATTTACCCATTTAAGGTATACACAATTCAATGGCTTTAGTATATTCAAAGTTGTACAAACATTGCCACAACATACATTCAGGATATTTTTATCACTTCCAAAAAGAAAACCTCATCTCCCCCCCCCCCCCCCAAAGCCCTAGGCAAGCAATCACTAAGCTACTTTCTATCTCCATAGATCTTCTTCTGGATATTTCATATAAATGGAATTACACAGTATGTGGTCTCTTGTGACTGGCTTGTTTCACTTAAAATGTTTTCAAGGTTCATCCATGTTGTAGCATAGATGAGTATTTCATTCCTTTTTATTGCTGAATAATGGTTCATTGTATGAATGTAGCACATTTTATTTATCCAATCATCTGAGTTGTTTGTATCTAGATATTTGAGCCATTTTCCAATTTTTGGCCATCATGAATAATGCCACAAATACTGGTGTACAAGTTTTTGCGTGGACATAGGTTTCAGTTCTCTTGGGGATATGTATGCATGTATGTATATAATTGCTGGGTCATATGGTAACTCTACGCTTAAATTGTGAGGAACTGTCAAACTTTTCCAAAGCAGTTGCATTATATTACATTCCCAACTAGCAACGTATCAGGTTCCAATTTCTCAATTTCTCGTCTTAACTAACAGTTTATCAGTCTTTGATTATAGCCATTCTTGTGTGTATGAAGTGGTATCTCACTGTGGTTTGATTTGCATTTCCCTTATGGCTAATAATGTTGACCATATTTTCATGTGCTTATTGACATTTGGTATATCTTCTTTGGAGAAATTCTACTCAGATCTTTGTCTATTTTTGCCTGTTTTTTAAAATTTTTAAAAATTTTTAAAAATTTTAAGTAGGCTCCATGCCCAATGTGGAGCTTCAACTCAAGACCTCGAGATGAAGAGTGCATGCTCTACCAATTGAGCCAGCCAGGCGCCTCTCCTCTATTTTTTAAAATGGGTTGTCTTTTTACTGTTGAATTGTAAGAGTTCTTTATATATTCTGTATATTAATCCTTTATCAGATAGAGGATTTGCAAATATTTTCTCCAATCCTGTGGGTTGTCCTCCTATTTAGCCTCAAGAAATGCACTTTCAACAAGAGATAAAATAAGAGATGCTCACCTTGAAGAATCTTTAGATTTTTAGTTTTGAGGGATATACTTCTACTCTTGGTATACTTCATTTTCCAAACCACCATTTCAGTCTGGAAACAGACTCCATTTTCAAATTCAGTGCATATTATGGAAGCTTTTAAATTTTTATTAGCAGTTAGTGTCTTTTTTTCAAACTAAATATTATCTTGAACCCAAATATAAGAAACAGCTAAAAGTGACATTTTATTATAGATGCATTTTTAAAAAAGATTTTATTTATTTATTTATTTATTTATTTATTTATTTATTTATTTGACAGAGAGGGAGAGAGCACGAGCCAGGGGGAGAGGCAGAGGAGAAGCTGACTTCCACTGAGCAGAGAGCCTGACAGGGAGCTGGATCCAAGAACCCCGCAATCACGACTAGAGCCAAAGGCAGACTCTTAACAAACTGAGCCACCCAGGCGCCCCTATTAAATGTTTTGTTTGTTTGTTTGTTTTTTAAGATTTTATTTGTTTGCTAGAGAGAGAGTAAGAGAGAGTATAAGCAGAGGGAGTGGCAAGCAGGGGGAGAAGCAGGCTCCCTGTTGAGCAAGGAGCCCGATGCAGGACTCAATCCCAGTCCTGGGATCATGACCTGAGCCGAAGGCAGACGCTTAACCGACTGAGCCACCCAGGTGTCCCTATAAATGCATTTTTAAGTACAACCCTTTGACTTTATTCACTCAATGAGAATAAGACTGCTTAAATTCAAAATTTCAAATCAAAGTAATAGATGCCAATAGCAGGTTTATGCACCCAACATACTGAATAACCAAAAGAAACAGAAAGACAATCATGATTCACACAAGATTAGTTCAGAGGATAACCAGGTTTTTAAAATTCTCATACTATGCTTCAGTTATTTAACTGATCTATCAGCGTTAAAGAACAGTATCAGTTAATGTTTCAAGTTGAATCACTAGTTGTAAAAGATAGAGGGAACATATAGTATAGAGGCCTTAGGTATATCCTTTTTGTGGAAAACAACTCTACTTTCACTGAACATATAAGTAGAAAAGGCATGACGTTTCTATATATATTTAGATTTTCTTAGTCTCATATTATCTATTCAAACCTGAGAGTGGAAAACTGAAGACAACCTCAGGGTACTAGGGTTGAAGAAAAACAGCCTACCAGTTGTAGCCTACTGGAGTGATTAGATATACTAGAAATGTATTTTAGGACTCTTTCATTAATTTCTGTAAAAAATAAAATGCCATGGACGCCTGGGTGGCTCAGTCGGTTAAGCGTCTGCCTTTGGCTCAGGTCATGATCCCAGGGTCCTGGGATCGAGTCCCGCATCGGGCTCCCTGCTCAGCAGGAAGCCTGCTTCTCCCTCTGCCTGCAGCTCCCCCTGCTTGTGTGCTTTCTCTAGAAAAAAATGCCAACTTAAAGAAACTACACACATTTGTTCTCACAAAATAATTATGTACCTATTTCAATCTCTTTTGTTTAAAAGTAGTTTAAAGCAAAACAGCAACCACCACCACCACAACCTTATGTTAAAAAAATAGAAATTTAAGTTCATTTTGTAAGAAGGGATTGCTCTTTTCTTTAAGATTTTATTTATTTGTTTTACAGAGAGAGAGAGAGAGACCGAGAGACCAGGAGAGACAGTGTGTGTGCACACAAGCAGGGAGAGGGAGAGGGACCAACAGGCTCTGTGCTGAGCATGAAGCCCATGTGGGGCTCGATCTCAAGACCCTAAGATCATGACCCTGAGATCATGACCTGAGCTGAAATCAAGAGTCAGACACTTCACTGACTGAGCCACCCAGGTGCCCCTAAACCCATTCTTAAATTTGCAACAGGGCAATTGCTAACTCCATGACTTTTATACTTCAAACCTTTCTTTTCCATCTCCTCACACATTAACTATTGCAATAAGCTCTTTACCACTCTCTTTGCTCCAATCTCATCCTTCCAGTCTAATAACACTGCCAACTGTCTTATATTGTTTTTGTACACCATTAAAATTTTCATTGCATACAACACTGTAATATAAATTTAAAAGTTAAAAAGAATTATTTCCAATAGCTTAACAAATCAAATCTTTTCATTTTTACTGGTTTTCTACTCTAACTCTTGCTATCCATATGCATACATAATTTTTATAGCATTGTAATTATAGTATAGATAACATTTTGTATTCAGTTCTTTTCATTTCTGTAAAGTATTCCAAGTTGCCAAATAATCCTCACAGTGATTACTTTTAATTCACATTTAACAAATTAATTTTCCTCTCAAGACATTTAGCATTTTTCTCATTACATGCTAGGCACATATCATTTTGTCATAAAAAGCACTCTTAGGGCGCCTGGGTGGCTCAGTCGTTGGGCGTCTGCCTTCGGCTGAGGTCATGATCCAGGGTCCTGGGATCAAGCCCCGTGACGGGCTCCCTGCTCAGCAGGAAGCCTGCTTCTCCCTCTCCCACTCCCCCTGCTTGTGTTCCCTCTCTCGCTGTGTTTCTGTCAAATAAATAAATAAAATCTCTTAAAAAGATAATAAATAATATTTTAAAAAGCACTCTTTTAATTAACGTGTTTATAAATAAATATAGTTTTTTGGGCTAGGGGTATGAAGTAGATTACATCCTTAAATTCTAGGTTTAAGATTACTGGATCAAAAACTGTGAGCCTTTTTATGACTATTAAAATTTGCTGCCATTACTTTTTATAAGTGTTGCACTGACTGCCCTGCCACCAGTAACATAATGACTATGCTCATTTTACCACATCTTATTGGCCCTGGCTATTACACTGGATGCTCCAAGAACAGATGGATGATTAGTCAAAAAGACTAAAGGGAAGCATAAAATGATGCATACTTTAAATATTTTAAATAAACATATTCATTCACCAATTTTTGATAGAAGGCCAAGGCCCTTTCTCTGAGAATTGGGTGTGTGGATCTATTCAGTATCAACTTTTTTACAAAAATCACTAGCATGATGCATTCTAGTTTGGGTTACTTTTTTTTTTTTAAAGGGTTTTGTTTCGTTTTTAGATTTTATTTGAGAGAGAGAGAGAAGCAGCAAGAGGAGGGGCAGAGGGAGAGGGAGAAGGAGACTCCCTGAGGAGCAAGGAGCCCTTTGTGGGACTCGATCCCAGGACCCTGGGATGAGGACCTGAGCTGAAGGCAGACGCTTAACCGACTGAGCCATCCAGGTGCCCCAAGTCTGGGTTACTTTAAAGAAGAGCAAGAACTTAAGATCCTTTCAAATGAATCCTGAGACAGAATCCTCCAGATCTGAACATTTTCCCCTATGATCGCTTATAGTTGTACTACTTATAGGTCTAAGTCCAGTTCCTTGGTCTGACATTCAGGCTACTTTCCAATCTGGCTCCCATGTACTTTTTGAATTTCATCTCCTATTATTTTCCTTTAGGTCTTTACATTTACCATGATCAAGTACTAAAAAAAATATGTTAGATAAATATCTAGGACTGATATTTTGAGTAGTATATGTATACATGTACACGTGTATGTGTTATACATACATGTGACTGTGTTATACACACATGTATATGTATTAAGTATGTGTGCGTGCACACACAAGCTTTTAGAGATACAGAGAGGTAAAAAAGAAGGGGTGTTTGACTCTAAGAAACTCATTCCATGGTGGGACACAAGTGAAAACAGGTCATTAGGGGCGCCTCGGTGGCTCAGACAGTTAAGCTTTGCTAAGTCTGCCTTCGGCTCAGGTCATGATCCCAGGGTCCTGGGATCAAGCCCTATGTCAGGCTCCTTGCTCAGCAGGGAGTGTGCTTCTCCCTCTGCCCCTCCCCTTGCTCATGCTCTCTCACTCGCGCTCTCTCTCAAATAAATAATAAAAATAAAATTAAAAAAAAAAGGTCATTAAAACACAATGTGGGGGGGGAACCCCACAACAATTAGAACAACTATCAATATTTTAAATGCAAATCTTCAACCAAGTAATTCTTCTTGGGACTTATTAGACATTCTCAAGTGTGCAAAGTTCATTGTAGTATTATTTACAATAGTAAAAAATAGTCAACAATCTAAAAGTGCACCCAGGGGCACCTGGGTGACTCAGTCGTTAAGCGTCTGCCTTCGGCTCAGGTCATGATCCCAGGGTCCTGGGTTTGAGCCCCACATCGGGCTCCCTGCTCAGCGGGAAGCCTGCTTCTCCCTCTCCCACTTCCCCTGCTTGTGTTCCCTCTCTTGCTGTGTCTCTCTCTGTCAAATAAATAAATAAAATCTTTAAAAAAATAAAAGTGCACCCAAAAGAATAAATTATAGGACATCCATAAATGAAACATGCAGACATGAAAAAGAATGGGATAAATATGAAATGGTAGGAAATACATACAAGACATATTGCAAGTGGGGGAAAAGCAAATTGCAGAAGAGTATTTATGGTATGACTGTACTGTTTTTAAAAATGTACATAAATATATGTATATGCTAGTATTTACATTTAAAAACTCAAGTGGTGGGAGGCCTGGGTGGCTCAGTCGGTTAAGCTTCTGCCTTGGGCTCAGGTCATGATCTCAGGGTCCTGGAATCGAGTCCCGCATCTGGCTCCCTGCTCAGCGGGAACCCTGCTTCTCCCTCTCCCACTCCCCCTGCTTGTATTCCCTCTCTTGCTGTGTCTCTGTCAAATAAATAAAATCCTAAAAATAAAAAATAAATAAAACTACTTTAAAAAGTTACTATAAAGAAAAGCATTAACAGAGTAAGGAGCACCTAACTTTGCCTCAGGGATGCAAAGATGACGATATGTAAATCTGGGCATAAAAACACAAGTAAACAATTCCTAGGGGTAGGAGAAGTAGAAAGGGCAGTCTAGGCTCAGGGAACAGCTTGTAATTCTCACTGGCTCTTCCATGGTGCCTCTGGCCCTCACTAGCTGGATCTCAGTCATCATTTCAATCCTACAGTATTTGCTGCTATTTGGCTTGTAGCCCAGGTCACCGGGAATTACGAATCACATTTTTATTATCATAGGTTTCATCTGTATATGGCTTAATAATTTGCTGGTATGCTCCGCATTTGAATCTTGCTCAGTTCCCGGGCAATTAACCTGCTGCTGAGCTTCCGTTTTCTCTTTTGAAAAAATGGGAGAATATCCACCTGATAGGGCTATCGTAAGAAAGGAAATAAATACATAAAGACCTTAGCACTCAAGATGTACTCAAAACCTGCCAGTTTTCTTTCTGCAGGTGAGGAAAGTGAGGTTTACAAACTTCGTTTGTGGCTGAATGGCTTGATTCTTGATATCTACTGCTCCTCTCTCCTCTTAGCAGTCCTTAAAATCCCACGTCCAGTCTGCCCAATTAGACTATAAGCCTTCTAAGGTAGGTACTGTGTTCTATGGGTCTTTAAAATTTTGACACCTAAGATTTTTTTTTTTTAAGATTTTTATTTATTTATTTGAGAGAGAAAGCATGAGGTGGGGAGGGTCAGAGGGAGAAGCAGACTCCTCGCCGAGCAAGGAGCCCGATGCGGGACTCGATCCCGGGACTCCAGGATCATGACCTGAGCCGAAGGCAGTCGCTTAACCAACTGAGCCACCCAGGCACCCGACACCTAAGATTATATACTCAGTGAATATCTAATGAGTTTAACATAACTCATGTTGCAGAGTGCTTTATAAATGTCCTCCATTGTATACATCCAGTCATGCTGACTTTCCTGCTTTAGCACATACTGTTCTGTGTCACTTATCTAAAATATCCATTCTAGGGTGGCTCAGTCGGTTAAACGTCTGCCTTCAACTCAGGTCCTGATCCCAGGGTCCTAGGATCGAGCCCCGCATTGGGCTCCCTGCTCAGCATTGGGCTCCCTGCTCAGCGGGGCGTCTGCTTCTCCCTCTCTCTCTGCCTGCCACTCTACCTACTTGTGCTCACTCTCTCTGTGTCAAATAAATAAATAAAATATCCATTCTACCACCATTCCCTTATTCTTTACCACAGAACTCTATCTCCTTCATAGTACTTATCAGAATTTCTAAGTGAACTCTAAGTTCCATCATGGCTGGGCCCCCATCTGTTGTTCACCCCTGAATTCTCAGTGCCTACAAGAATGCCTGACGCATGGTATATACTTACTAAATATTTGTTGAACAAATGAATACAATTCGTATAAAGACATGGCTAATTGGGGCGCCTGGGTGGCTCAGTCATTAAGTGTCTGCCTTTTGCTCAGGTCATGATCCGATCCCAGGGTCCTGGGATCAAGCCCCGCATCAGGCTCCCTGCTCCCCGGGAAGCCTGCTTCTCTCTCTCCCACTCCCCCTGCTGTGTTCCCTCTCTCGCTGTCTCTCTCTCTCTCAAATAAATAAATAAAATCTTTAAAAAGAAAAAGAGGACATGGCTAATTAACTGCCTGAGACAGGTCTAAGACTAGGTCTTCTTTTATTCCAATGCTCTTTTCATCATGCCTCACCTTTTATAATATGCTATTGTACTGTGCGTATATAGCATATATAAACTGCCATTCATTTAAATGATTCCAACTTCTTGTGACCATTACATCTGCACTATATAAAAAAAATCTCTATTTTGCAATACAAGCCCAAACGCATTCATTGTTATTTAAAGATGTGCATAAATAACACAAAAACTTCCCTGCTATCCCATATTATGTACAGATTCAAAATACTGTATCTTTCTAGGAACTACAGACTCATATTTTAAAAGTTAAAGAAGTTAAAGAAGTTAGGTATGTGGTATGTTACTGAATAACTCAGCTAAGAGACTAGGCTTGAGCCAATCATTGGTTCAAGTCATACCTTTGCTGTATAATAAATGGACAAGTTACTCCAAACTTCAGTTGACTTACTGTAAAACAGGGATAACGCTAGTACTTGACTTAGGTTCATAACAAAGATAATAGTTTTATGTATATATGTAAACCACTCAACAGTGGAAATTAAGTGCTAAGTAAAGTGGTATTTTAAGCACAAGAAAAAAAAAAAAGTAGTTTGTGGCATTAAATGCCTGTGTCTACACATTAATGGACAAGTTATTTCCCCAGAGTGTAGAGTTCCCACTGCTGCATAGTTTTAATATAATTTATTTCATGAAATAGTTGATAATGGGATTTTAAAGTTTATTTATTTATAATCTCTACACCTAATGTGGGGCTTGAACTCACGACCTAGAGATCAAGAGTCGCATACTCGGGCGCCTGCGTGGCTCAGTTGGTTAAGCGACTGCCTTCCGCTCAGGTCATGATCCTGGAGTCCCAGGATCGTGTCCCGCATCGGGCTACCTGCTCAGCAGGGAGTCTGCTTCTCCCTCTCCCGCTCCCCCCTCTTGTGCTCTCTCTCTCACTCTCTCTCTCAAATAAATAAATAAAATCTTTAAAAAAAAAAAAAAAAAAAAGAGTCGCATACTCTACTGACAGCCAGCCAGGTGCCCCTGCAGCACAGTTTTAAACTGGGATTAGATTTATGGGAAAATGTGCACAAAAGTGTATCACTGCTTTCAATTTTTTTTCTATGAGGGAGAGGGAGATTTCTCAGTCTAAATCCATCTTAAAAACAAAATCATTTTGATTGACAGTACAATAAAGTTTAAAACACTGTCCTATAAAGGCCATCCTTTAAAATGAATGCAAACAGGGCGCCTGGGTGGCTCAGTCGTTAAGCGTCTGCCTTTGGCTCAGGTCATGGTCCCAGGGTCCTGGGATCGAGCCCCGCATCGGGCTCCCTGCTCCGCGGGAAGCCTGCTTCTCCCTCTCCCACTCCCGCTGCTTGTGTTCCCTCTCTCACTGTATCTCTCTCTGTCAAATAAATAAAATCTTTAAAAATAAGTAAATAAATAAATAAAAATAAAATGAATGCAAACTAAGCACAGAAAGGAGCAGCGACACAACACAACTCTTTAAGAAATCATTATGTCCTGAAATCAAGCCAGGGGCAAAAAGACTCAGTACTAAGTAAAACCTCAGATTTAAACAAAAACAAGAACTAGATAAAAACTTCAAAATTAAGTAATCACAAAAACCTCAGGACTCAGAAAGTTCTCCTGAGGCACCTGGGCGGCTCAGTCCGTTAAGCATCTGCCTTTGGCTCTGGTCATGATCTCAGGGTCCTGGGACTGAGCCCAGCATGGGGCTCCCTGCTCAGTGGGGAGTCTGTTTCTCGCTCTCCCCCTTGCTTGCGCTCTCTCATGCTCTCTCTCAAATAAATAAATCTTTATTTTTTTAAAAGGTTTTATTTATTCATTTAAGAGACAGAGAGAGATACAGAGAGAGCACAAATGGGGAGAGTCAGAGGGAAAGGGAAAAGCACACTCCCTGCTGAGCTGGGAGCCCGACACAGGGCTCGATCCCACGACCTGGAGATCATGACCCAAGCCGAAGGCAGACGCTTAACTATCTGAGCCACCCAGGTGCCCCTTAAAATCAATCATTCAGTCAACCAAGAAAGAAAGTTCTCCTAACATGATCATAAACTGCATATGCATCATAAGTAATAATGCTAAAGTAATGGTGGAGGCATAATTCCCCAATCTAGCTAGGTCATCATTCCATGAAGAACATGATGAATGCATATTCCACTGTAATATCCCAGCTTGCAGCAAAGGGCTATGGACATTTTACAAATCATCTATTTGATAAAGACTTTTACACAAAGAAGGCTTACAACTCAATAATAGACAAACAATCCAATTTCAAAATGGGGAAAAGATCCAAATAGACATTTCTCCAAAGAAGGACATACAAATGGCCAACAAACACATGAAAAACATGCTTAACAACATTGGGAAATGCAAGTCAAAATCACAAGAGATACCACTTCATACCCACTAGGAGGACTACCATCAGAAAGACTGATAATAACGAGTGTTGGCAAGGAAATGGAGAAATGAGAACTCTCACATTGCTGAGAGGCATGCAAAATGGTGCGGCCACTTTGGAAAAATTTGACAGTTCCTCAAAAGGTTGAGCATAGTGTTATTGTATGACCAAGAAATTCTACTCCTAGGTATATAAAAATATCTCAGAGAGAAGAAAACGTATGTCCACACAAAAGCTTGTACACAAATGTTCACAGCAGCGTAACAGACAAAAAGTGAAAACTCAAATGTCCATCAATAGATGAATGTTTAAATAAAACTTAGGTCCATACAATGAACTATTATTTGGCAATAAAAAGAAATGAGGTACTAACACAAGCTATAACATTAATGAACTTTGCAAATATGCTGTGAAAAAAGCCAGTCACAAAGCCCACATACTGTGTGATTCCATTTACATGAAATGTTCAGAATAGGCAAATCTGTAGATTAGTGGTTGGGGAAGGGGGCAGATTTAAGGGTAAATGGGGAGTAATTTAACCGGTAGTTTCTTTTAGGGGTGATGAACATGTTTTAAAATGGACTGTGGTGATGGGGGCACAACAAAATTTATTAAACCTACCTAATTATATACTTCAAATGGGTGAATTGTAAGGTATGTAAATTATATCAATAAAGATATTATTTTTAAAAAATAAAAGGGTGCTATAGAAAAAATAGCCACTCAAGTATTTGTAAACCGCCAATAATTTCCAAAGTAGTCAAGATACACCTGGATAAAATTAGTTATGCATCTTATCTTCATGATCTCATCACCTGTTCTCTTACTAAACACTTTAATAATGAACTTAAACTAGGCATCCAGTAAGAGCAAACATTAAATACTGCACAGATTTTTAACTCAGCAAAACGTGTATCTTCTAGCAACACTCAGGAAAAAGACGACCACAACCTTGAACCTACAATTTTTCATCACACCCCTACTTGATCATACCAGCTGATTAAACACCTCAAAGGCTGAAGCGTATTTTAAACAAATAATGGGTTTACCAATGGTATTCTTCCTATTTTTTGCTTAGCTTCGTTAATGGGGAAAAAAAATGCTTTAAAAGAAGCAACAGGGGAGGGAATAAAAATCGGTTCACGTTCCACAGTAATATAGTACAAAGCAACTGAAAGATTCGTTAACTCTGGCCAAAACCGAGAAAAAGGGGCAATGATAAAACTGACAACTTCTAATATTCGATGTTAGGCCCCAGTAACCTAAAAATTAAAAAAAAAAAAAAAAAGTGAGAGAAACAAGAAATTTGTGCACGATATGGGTGGGAGGAAATTCTGGGTGCGATCTGCAGACGGGATCCTGAGCGGGCCCTGGGCCAGTCCTGCCGCCGACGTCGGGATGGGGCCTGGTGCGGACCGTGGCCCGGCGTCGGCGTCCCGGCCGGAGGAGCTTTGCCTCGGCGGCGTCTGGGGACTCGCCCCGCGCGGAGGTCAAGCCGAGAAGCGCCGCCAGGCTCCCGAGGGCTCCACCCTCCCCTCTTTCACTCCCTCCCCTCGGCGGTCCCCTGAGGGGAACAGGCGGGGCGCAACGCGCAGAGACAAGGGGGGGAGGGTGCGTCCTCAGCGAGAAAAGCTCCGCCGCCCCAGAGTGGCGGCCGCGGGTTATTAATAAACTCCGCTTCTGCCCAGGCGCCGCTACCGAGGCCGGCCGTAGGATCGGCAGGGCCTGCGGCGAAGGCTGAGGAGCCGGAGTCAGAGCCCGGGCCCGAGCGGGCCCGCGCCGCCGCGCTGAGGGCGGCGGCCGGGCGGAGAATAATGCACACTGGGTAAAAACACATTTATATACGAACCTCCGAGAAAATTTTCCAACAATTCCTTCGTCCGACCACCATGCACCAGGACAGGAAACAGCCGCCCGGCCCCCAGGCCCCGCAACCCGCATAGCGAGTCTGAGGCCCGCCCCCAGCCTCCATTGGGCGGTCATTACGTCACTCACGAGACGCTTCCTGCTTGCGATTGGCTCAAATTTAGGCGACGCGAAAGGAGACCGCCTCATTCACGCCCCCTTTCCGTGACGTTAGCCTCGTTTGGCCTTGCAGCCAGCGCCTGAATGGTTTGTGCAAAGGGCGGAATCAAAGTTCCTCTGTCTGACTGGTTGGCAGAACCGCTCATCCTAGAGAGATACCGCCTCGCTGACAAGTGATTTATGCCGATTCTGGGGCCCCAGCGGGAGGCGCCATTTTGTAGTGAGGGAGGGAGGCTGGTCCTTGTGACTAGCCGGGAGGGAGATGGAGTGACAGGCGCCATTTTCCCCACAGGGGCTAGGAGTTGGCCTTGGGTCTCCCGGTTGGCTTCCTGGAGCGCGTTCTGGAGATTGGTTGGGCTTTGCCTAGGGATTGCCGAGTGTCGCCCCGTTGGGAGGAAAGTGGTAGGGAGGGCTAGGACAGAAAAAGACGCCTGACCGCTCCCTGGGGGCTCCCGGTGCCAGCCGAGGCCTTTGGTTTGGGGAGAGGGCTCTGCTTTCCCAAGAGCTGCTGTATGCCGGTCACTGGCTGCCAAGGCTGCCCGCGCTTTTCAAGTCGCCAGGGCATCATTTGGTGGGGGAGTGGGCCTCCTGCCCCTAACGAAACAACGACGGAGCTTGGCAGCAGGGCGGTCGTCTGTCTTAGTCTCTGCTGGGAGACTCTGCGGATATTTTCGTGCTTTCATGTTGCTTAGGTTCTAAATTTGAAGTGGGCTGTAATGGTGTCGCTGCCTTCGTTTTTTACTTTCCCTATTCTTTGTGTTGCGAATTAAAGGAAAGTGAAGAGGGCGGGAAAAGCATTGACTTGGGCTCCCCAAAACTATTAAGAATGGCTACAAATTAGTTGTGAAGTTTAGGTAATAGTTTCTTGTAACTCTCACCCAGACTTTTTCTAAACTATTGGAAATACTAGTCTTTTCAGGAATATTCATTGTTCATTTGCTTTGACATCAGGCTGAGTAAAGGTGAGATAGTGTGGAGACAAGATTGATTCAGTAGGACATTCCAGTAAGAGAATGAGGTTGATCGCTTCAACACATTTGTGACCTGCTTAGAAAAACCGGAGAGCTGGATGGCGTTTGATTTAGTGACTTGCATTTTAGGTGATTATGGAACTGCCAAAAGATTAAAGCAAAAGGATGTTAAAAATAGCCAGCCTACTAACAGTCTGGTTTGAGATTTTAACGTTACCTTCTTTTTGGTGGGGAGTGAGGGTCGACTAACCCTAACCAAAACATAGTTGCATAATTGGTGCCCAAACTCCATTGGAAGGCAAGTAGGACTTTGAATTTCTTTTGAATACATATTCTTTAGGAGTTTAAAGTAGTTTCTATTTTTTACGCCTTATAAAGATGAAAAATGTGACACAAAACTGGATTAGGGTTACTTGAAGCTGAAGTAATTGGCTTACAAAACAGATATGTACCCAATGGATACATTTTCTGTCAGAGAGAAGTAAAGTTCAGATGAAAAACAAGGTGTTTTAATTTATTACTTTCAGTCCCTTCCATCTGCATTTTATAAACAGAAATGTCATTAATCAAAATACTTTTATGTAGTTTAGCCAGTTATTACTGAGTTCCATGCCTTTAGTCTACTTATTAAAACACTATAAATATAAAATCTCAAAAAGAATTTAAAAATTATCCTGTAGTTATAGATTGCAATTACAGAACATCTTTGTGTCCCCAGAACCTTCTGAGTGGTTGTAAAAATTGAATGGTGGTGGATAGGGTGCTATAATTCTAATGATTCAGAGAAACCTTAATTCTGATTTTGTCACAGGTAATGGAACTTTGTGTTAAACAGTATTTACCAGTGACTATAGAACAGTGAAGTGTACATAGTATTCAGGGCCATTCATAAACCTCAGATTTTCCCCAGATCACTTCCTGTCTCATATCTTAATACATTTTGTCAAATTAATGGCTTATTGAATACTTCCAATCAGTGCTGGTCTAGGCTTTTAGATAAAGGCTGAACCATTTCCTCAATTTTATAAATAGGCTAACATTTCTAGCGCCCTTTAAAAACTGTTACATCATGGTTTTTAAAAACATTCAGTACCTCAAAACTTTCTAGGGAATGGTCGGTTTTGGCATATTTGTATAATGACATGACCATTAAAGTATTACATGCACAGAAAAAAGATACAGAGAAAGGATGCCTTAAACTCTTAAAAGTATGTCTGGGAGAAGATGTTATAGGTCACTTTGATTTATTAAATTATTTCTGTAATAAATTTGATTTTTTCATCATGAATTTGTAGATTTTTTTTTTCAATACTAAAGAATTTAAAACCAAACTAGTAGCTTGCTCTCCATTAGGAGTTGTAGTTATGGATGAGTCACTTGTCTCAGAACCTGTTAACTCATCTGTAAGGTAAAACCACTTAATTTCAGTGTAATTGGGAGGTTTATGATAATGTAGATAAATGTAGCACACTGCTTATCAGAGATGTTTCTCACATACTTAATGTTAGCCTGTCTCTAATTCTCACCTTAATGGTATACAGCAGTGGTTCTTTTTTTTTTTTTAAGATTTTATTTATTTATTCGACAGAGAGACAGCGAGAGAGGGAACACAAGCGGGGGGAGTGGGAGAGGGAGAAGCAGGCCTCCTGCCGAGCAGGGAGCCCGATGCGGGGCTCGATCCCACGACCCTGGGATCGAGTCTTGCATTGGGCTTCTTGCTCAGCAGGGGAGCCTGCTTCTCCATCTGCCTCCAGCTCCCCCTGCTTGTGCTCTCTCTGACAAAGAAAATCTTAAAAAGAAAATAAAAATTTTTTTTTTTTTTTTAAAGATTTTATTTATTTATTCATGAGAGATAGAGAGAGAGAGGCAGAGGGAGAAGCAGGCTCCCCACGGAACAAGGAGCCCGATGCGGGACTCGATCCCAGGACCCTGGGATCATGACCTGAGCTGAAGGCAGACGCTTAACCGACTGAGCCACCCAGGCGTCCCAAGAAAATAAAAATTTTTTAAAAATGAAGTTCTGGAGCACTTGGGTGGCTTAGTTGGTTAAGCGTTCGACTCTTGGTTTTGGCTCAGGTCATGATCTCAGGGTCCTGGTATCTAGTCCAGCCTTGGGCTCTGCTCGGTGGGGAGTCCACTCAAGATTCTCTCTCCCTCTGCCCCTCCCCCCTTCGTGCTCACACTCTCTAAAATAAATAAATAAATCTCTAAAAAAAAAAAAAAAGGTTTGAAATTCCATAGGGCTCATGGACCCAGAGCTGAATCCTTGGTCTGTAATAAACTCATTGAATTAACCTCATTCAGCTTCCACATTAATCAAGGTTTAATTAGAACATTTTAGGAAGTGTATGATTAGGTTATTTAAAACATTCCAATCTCAGTTCTCAGTATATATGCTGACGTAAGCATAGGTATCATAAAACTGGTAATGTTATGACTAATTGCATGATTTCCCTTACTTCACGCTGATCAATAATAATGCCAATATTATGCAATATGAATGCAATTTTTTCTTTTTACCAACTCTATTCTTGGACCAATTTATTAACCCTACTTGAAAAAAAATCACCCAAATAGCTTCAAGGTTTACCAGTTGTGGTTAGTGTGTGTTGTTTAGTGGCAAACTAAAAAGAAAATACACTTTTCATTCAAAAAATATAAATCTTCTGAAGCCTCTTAAGATTTCAGGTGTTCCTTTGAAACTGGCTACCTCAATGACGTTCTAGCTATCATTTTGGCTTCTAATTAACATTTACTTAAATTTAAAGTAGAGCATTACAGACAGAAGGAAAACCAGTTTAATACGCATAATAAATCTGCAGGATTTCAGCAGAATAAGTAGTTAGTCCAGGAATGAAACCACTGGTTTTAACATCATTTTATTTTTCTGGGAAAATAATCTTTAAAAAAAAAGATTTTATTTATTTTAGAGAGAGTACGCAAGTGGGAGGGAGAGAGAGAAGCAGAATTCCATAGAGAGCCTGATATGGGGCTGGATCTCAGGACCCTGAGATCATGACCTGAGCCAAAACAAGTCAGATGCTCAACGGACTGAGCCCCCCGGGTGCTCCTGGGAAAACATAATCTTGGGACAAAGTGACAATTTTTTTTTTTAAGATTTTATTTATTTGACAGAGAGCGACACAGAGAGAGAGGGAACACAAGCAGGGGGAGTGGGAGAGGGAGAAGCAGGCTTCCCGCAAGGCGGGGAACCTGATGCGGACTCAATCCCAGAACCCTGGGATCATGACCTGAGCCGAAGGCAGATGCTTAACGATTGAGCCACCCAGGCGCCCCTAAAAAATAAAAATTTTTAAAAATTCTCACTTTAGGGGCGCCTGGGTGGCTCAGTTGTTAAGCGTCTGCCTTCGGCTCAGGTCATGATCCCAGGGTCCTGGAATCGAGCCCTGCATCGGGCTCCCTGCTCAGCGGGAAGCCTGCTTCTCCCTCTCCCACTCCCCCTGCTTGTGCTCCCTCTCTCACTGTGTCTCTGTCAAATAAATAAATAAAATAAAATAAAATTTTTTTTTACTTTTTAGAGAGTGAGTGAGCATGCACACATGGGCCTGGGGGAGGGGCAAAGGGAGAGGGAGAGAATCACAAGCCGACTCCCCAATAAGTGTGGAGTCTGACAGGGGGCTCAATCTCATGACCCTGAGATCAGGACCTGAGCCAAAATCAAGAGTCAGATGCTTAACTGAGCCATCGAGGTGCCCCAAGAACTTTTTTTAAAGTGAAGCTCATGTCTCCAAATAAGCAGTAAGATTGGTACTATTTTATAGAAAAACACTAAGTGCTGTAATTTTTTTGAGAAAAAAAGTTTGGCTCAGTCTTAAATTCCTAATACTATGTATTATATCAAAAGATAGTGGGACACCTGGGTGGCTCAGTTGGTTAAGTGTCTGCCTTCAGCTTAAGTCATGATCCCAGAGTCCTGGGATGGAGTCCCAAGCCAGCTCCTTGCTCAGAGGGGAGCCTGCTTCTCCCTCTGCCTGCCACTCCCCCTGCTTGTGCTCTTTCTGACAAATAAAAATCTTAAAAAAAAAGATACAACAGTGATGCAACATTTACAGGAAAAAAAAATTTTAAGGATCCACCTCCAAAACTTTGGCACCAATTACAGTAATAGGGCTGTTTGACAGGGTGATGGGATTTAAAATATGAATGGGGCACCTGGCTGACTCAGTTGGTGGAGCTTGCGACTCTTGATCTTGGGGTCATGGGTTTGAGCCCCACAATGGGCTTAGAGTTACTTAATAATAAAAATAAAAAAACAGGAACTAGTAGCAAAACAAAATATGGGGAGATACAATCTCTGTAATTATTTACTCCCAAACTCTATAGACCATTTACAACTGAATAACCATGAGTAAAACTTTTTAATTTAGAAACATTTCAGGTTACTTTTTAGAGAATTTTAACCAAATTTGACTTTTAAGAAAAAACTGAAAATTGAGATAGTCTATAAAATTCACCATTTTAAAGTGTTCGCTTTAGTAGTTTTTAGTATATTCACAAGGCTGTACAAACCATCACCACTGTCTAATCCAAAATATCATCCCCAGAAGAAACCCTGTGCCACCCATTAGCAGTAATTCTTCATTCCTTCTCCACCCCCACAGCCACCACTCTGTCTCTGGACTTGACAATTCTAGACATTTCATATAAATGGAATGTTTTGTCTGACTTCTTCCACTGTTTCAAGGCTCATCCACATTGTAGCATGTAACAAACAATACTTCATTACTTTTTATTGCCTAATATCCAACTGATTGTATGGCCATACGTTTTATTTATCCATCCATCAGTTAATGGTTATTTGGGTTGTTTCTACCTTTTGACTATAATGCAACTATGAACAATTGTGTCCATGTTTTTGTGCAGACATGTGTTTCATTTCTCTTCATTATGTATATCTAGGAGAATTTCTGGGTTACACTATTTTCAATCTGAGGAACTGCCAAACTTTTCTATGACAGATAAGCATTTTCATCTTATCAGTAATGTATGAGGGTTCCAATTTCTCCACATCCTTACCAAACTTGTAATGATCACCTTTATTTCATACATGTTAGTAGGTGTGATATATTTCCTTGTGATTTCCCTAGTGACTAGTGATGTTCAACATCTTTTTGTAGGATACTGGCCATTTATCTTTGGAGAAATTCTTTTTCTCAGTAGGCTCTACACCCAACATGGGGCCAGAACCCATCATCACATGCTCTACTGACTGAGCCCGCCAGGTACCCCTTGATTCCTTTTTAAATTGGGGTTTGTTGTTGAGTGTTAAGAGTCCTCTATATATTCAGGATTTGCAAATATTTTCTCACATTCTCTGGGTTTTTTAACTTTCACTTTCTGGTCCTTTGAAGCAGTTTAAAATTTTGATGAAATTCAAGTTACCCATTTAACCTTTGTTGCTTGTGTTTTGGTGTTAGATCCAAGAAACTGTTGCCTAATTCAGTCACAAAGATTTATGCCAATATTTTTAGAGTTTTGGAGTTTTAATATTTAAATCTTTGAACCACTTTGAGTTAATTTGTGTGTATGGTGTGAAGGTAGATACCTCAGATATCTGTCTCAGAACCACTTGTTGAAAAGATTATTCTTTCTTATACTGAATGGTCTTGGCACCCTCGTCAAAAATAAACTTAAGGGTTTATTTCTGGACTCTCAATTTTATTCCATCAGTCTGCGTAAGATGTCTATCCTTACACCAAGACCCTGTCATGACTACAAAATCATGTCAGCTTTCAAGATTGTTTTGACTAGTTTGAGTCCCTTGCATATCCAAATTATGTTTGTCATTTCCTCCAAAAAAAAAAAAAGTAGCTGTTTTTATAGGGATTGCACAGAACCATAGATCAATTTGGGGAGGATGGCCATCTTCATGATACTGTCTTCCAATTCATGAATATGGGATGTCTTTCCATCTATTTAGGTCTTCTTTCAATAGTGTTTATAATTTTCACAGTAGGTTTTCAGTTTTGCTAAACTTTTTGATGGGTTATAAATGGAATTTCCTTAATTTCACTGCTGTTGTATAGAATACAACTGAGTATTAACCTTGTGTCTTGCAATCATGATGAAGTCAGCAGCTTTTTTGTGTGGGGATTCCTATAAGCTTTCTACAAGATCACATCATCTGCAAATAGTTTCACTTCTTCCTTTCTAATCTAGAAGGAAGCCTTTTATTTCTTCTTGCCTAAATGCCCTGGCTAGAGCCTTATATGTACAATGCTGAATAGAAGTGGCAACAGGGAACTTGCTTGTCTGGTTCTTGATTGCAGGGGTTAAGTTTTTAGTTTCTCATCATCATGGGCCATTAATTAGCTTTAGGTTTTCGGTAATGCTTTTTTTCAGTTTGAGGAGTTCCCTTGTATTTCTAGTTTGAGTTTATTAAAGGATTTTAAAAGAAATCTTAAGACTCAGATAGGAAGCATTTAAATACAGGATCCAAATATTGAGTATAACAATATGAGTACTGACAAATGTCAATCTATACATGAAAGCAGAATCTAGACATATATAAAGAAGTGGTCACCTATGCTTTAAAAAAACCTGGAAGGGAGGTGTGTGTGTGTTACTTCTAAAAAAGTTACTTAAAAGACAGTTTCTCCCTACATATTAGTAAAATCCTGGATTTCTAGCTGGACACCTAGTTTCCCTTTGTAAGAACCACATTCACCAAAGTGCTACTGCAAGAGTGGCCAACCTCATCAAGGGTAAAACGTAGAATTCAGGAATGCTTAAAAAAAAAAAAACTCACAATCTTCACCAAATTTTAAATTATATAAAACAGAAATGACATTTTTGTGATGGATGTTTTAATGTAATTTTAGGCCATTCATTTTACAAACACTACTATGCTTAAGGCATTGTGTTAGATCTTCCCAAAGACATGGTTTAGTCATACTAATACAGTTCTTAATGACTTTTTCTTCATTCTTGCTTCAGGGCCTACACGTAGGGCTGTGGTTTGGCCACCCCTGCTCTACACTCTGGTCTCTTCCAGAGGAGAGGACAGCAGTCACTATCTTGATAAGGTGTGTTAGCTTAGCAATCACCATTTTATTACCTGGAGAGAAACAGATTAACTTCCTTTAATGGTGATAAATGAGTATGTTTTGAAAAAAAAAAAAAAAGAAGGCTTAAGTTTAACAAAAAGTTAAGATTCTACACTTTGTTTGACAAAACAAAAACTGAAACCCAAACAAAATCAAAATTAACTTCTATAAATTAAATAAGTTACAGGTTAGTGAAACTGTGGGAAAGGCTGTATATTAAATAATATCTACATGCAACCAATTACAAGTCTGTAAATACTTTTATCCAAAGTCCTACAACCTTATCCAGAAGCACTGACAAATATCAAGGTGCACAATCTGTATGAAACTATAATTTGATGTTAAATTTAAGGGAATACTGTAAACCACTGATATATATATATATGATACATTAAAAACTAACACTTGAAAACTAATTTTAAGGTCTTTAATTTCAATTAAAATCTATAAATGGAGATTAGTTTGGATTGTATGACAGAGGAGACAATAAAACTTATTCTCAAAGACATACCAATACATTTCCTTAGAATAAAAGCTAAGCAAATGAGAATTTTCATACTGTGCATGGGAATAACTAAAACCTTTATTAGATATGGTTTTCCAATAACAATATGAAAATTGGAATTATCAATTCAAAGAGCATTGAAGTCTGAAATTTAAAAAAGTAGACTAGATATTAAGGGATAAAAGGTAAAGGAAGACGAAAATGTTTAATACTATTCAATATATCCCCTCTGTACACAATGTTGCATATATACAACTACTCCATTTTAATTTTATTGATTTTATATAATAGTGAAATCCCCTTAAGCAACCTAGGGTATACAGATGGTGTCCAACTTGGGGGAAAAAAAAGTAGAAACACACTTGATTAACAGTTTTCACCCACACATTTTAGACAGACAACTTTTTTTTTTTTGCCAAGATTTTCATAGTAAATTCATAAATATAGGAAATACTTTCACTCCTTCAGTGTTAAAATAGAAAACCAAACAGTGCCAACAGTAGTGGCTTAATTATTGGCATACAAGAAAAACACAACACCAATGGGTTTTCTTCATTATGCATTTTAAATATCAATATGTGCATTTGTTTCATTTTTACAGTTATAAATTTCCTAGTCTGTTATAGACAACAGCATTTAATAGTTTTGAATCCATTGAGATGTTGCTTTCAATTTGAAATATTGTGTGTATACATGTATATAAAAAAATAACCCAATGTATGACTCATCTGACAGATGTTTAAGATCAATAAAGGCTTATTTTTCAACATGCAGTTAGGAGAGAAGCAAGGCAACCTCTCCACATTGTCTTTGTTGCTGGCTTGTTTTTGCAGTGGTATCAATAGTGGTTTTGGAGGGAACCGTGTGCCTTCAGCCTAGCTATTTAAGATCAGATACCACCAACAAGAGGGGTAGGGGATATGGGGGGAGGGGAATATGGGCAGGTGTTAAATTTTAAAAGTGTGCATTTTGCACTCTTTCTAGGTACAGGATAAAAACAGGCCAATGAGGGAAAAGTTTTATAATTAGGAAAAAACTGCAATCAAATCAAGACATAATAGCCGAATTAAGTTCTTTTAATAGATTGCATATATAGATGTTTAGCCATACTCTTTGATCAACTCTTTAAGAGTAGAACTTTATATCCAATTTACATGCTTCAAATATCACCTTTCTTATTTGATACAGTAAGGTCTTGTATCCAAGTCTCCACTTGTACACTGAGAGCTTTAAGAAAAACAGGACACAGAGGGAGTTGCCATTTTTTAGCAGCAATGAAATATCACTAACCCCTTTTAACATACCGAATTCAAGTCACTATCAGAGGTGAGTGCACCACAAAGTCACCAGGTACAAAATTGCTAGTTCATTTTTAAATTAATAACCTGAAATTACCCTGCCCCCCACCCCATTACATCCCTTCTTTTTATAAACAGCAAACATTTTGCTATTTTATACATAGGCTAGCAGGCTTGTTTCAATATGAAAGTGCTAATTCATTTACAGATTTTTTTTTTAGTTATGTAGTGCTACAATAAATGTCCAATAATCTACATAGGAACAATCTTTGATGAATGAAAATGATGAAGACTGAATAAGGCTATCGATTACCTTATCTTATTTACATATAAAGAATAGATACCCAATGGTGAGGAAGAGACAGAAATCGGACAAATACTCATAGGTGTAAAAATTACATCTACCTTTGAGCTTATACTGTAAATGAGACATTTTAAATAGTCCTGTAGCCCATGCCTATTTTTTCCTCAGAAAAAGAAAAGCTGCCTTCATGACATCCCCTCGTTTCAGATTTCCACAGTGTCACTTGAACTTTCAGTCAGAATCTTACTTTCTTCAAAAAATAAAGAAAATACCACCCCCAAATTACCACCCTCCCCCCCGAAATCCCTCTGGTTTCTTTTTCAGTGCCAAGTTGCATGATCAGGTCCAACCTCCTGGGTTTTTTTTGTCCATCTATTGATCAATTAGTTTAGAGTAGATAACATGAACCAGTTCTGGAACCACTACTAGGAGGAACACAAGCTCTTCACTACAATCACACAGCAGGAAAGAAAGTGATAACTCAATTCATCCCTGGTGCCGGGCCTCCAAAATTGAAAGAACTTGGCACAACTGGAGCACTGAATTTGTATCCTCCATGCTTCTCAATCATTTTGGATTCTAAAAAAACAAGTAAGTGAAAGTTTAATAGAGTATTTGATCATTTTACTACTTTGGAGAAGAGAAGGAATTGACAGACATTAACAAAAGCTTAAACCCACTAGTTCCAAAGTTGTCCTCTCCCTCCTTCTCTTGTACAGGAGTAAGAGAGGGGAAGGGGTACATTATAGAGAGACGATAAACCCTCATGTTGTATGCTGCAGACTTCTTGGCCAACTTTCACTTTCTGATGTTACAAAAAAAATCTTTAAATACACCTTTCTGAGTCAAATACTGAATCAGAACTCAAGTCTTCAACAAAGGGAGTAACAGCTAATGAATCTAGTGCAGGGAAATCCAAATATAATAGAAAGTTGTGCCTTCTGTAAGGAGGATACTTTTTTGAATATTAAACTAATCTGACTAATGGTACTAAGACCTATAGAAAATTGTTAGGCTGTGTATTATCTAAAATGTCCTTTCCTGAAATGCATACTGAAATGTTTAAAGATGGTAAGATATGATGATGTCTGGGATTTCCTTTAATATTTCTAAGAAAAAGCATAGTTTTTCTAACCTAAAAATTTTTTTATACTTTTAATAGAATTTTCCACTAACAAGCCATCACCATGAGCTTGAGCAACTTTATCAAAGCTATTACACACTGAAAGCAGTCTTTGACT
The DNA here is from genome assembly GCF_002201575.2 of Neomonachus schauinslandi. Taxonomy (NCBI): domain Eukaryota; kingdom Metazoa; phylum Chordata; class Mammalia; order Carnivora; family Phocidae; genus Neomonachus; species Neomonachus schauinslandi. The sequence goes on from NC_058413.1 coordinate 47,089,965, forward strand.
ACACTTAAAATCAGTCAACTATGGCCAAAAAACAGAACTCATTTCTTCATTTCATTCCTTTATTCCTTCATAATTCCTGTCACCTGCAACAATTGTACCTTTTATATAATTTTGAATCATTTAATATAAAATGTTAAAGCTGTATCAAGTCATCAATTGCATTAAAGAGGGGTTGTGGTCAACTGACATACCATGGGCTGCTCTTCTTTGATCAGCCAGAGTTGCTATATCCTGTAACTGTTTTCTTTGTTCTTCATTAAGACCATGAGTCAAAGCCTGATACCACACAGGATTACGATTTTGTATAGCTATCAAAAAGAAAACAAGGGGGAAAAGGGCAATAATATGAGAGGCCTGGTAGTTCCTTTCTAATATGTTCCTTCTACTTCACCTCCAGTACTGAAATTCTAATCTACTTTATATTTTCCCAAAAATAATTTAAGTTACTTTAAGTTATTTGTGAAAACAAAAGATATAGGGAGAAAAAAATTCTGGTTTGGCTTTATGCTGAAAAAATCTAATCATTCTCATACTTCATATCTCTAGCTTTCAAGAAATCAAGAGCTGAAACCAGTACTTATATAATTAACAAAGTAGGGAAACTTTAAAAAGTAACCCAACCTGTATAAAAGATTCACAGTTAAAAGCAATTGATCAAGGCTACTTTGGTTAGAATTCTCAAATCCCGAAATTAAAAAACAAAAATCAGAAACATTAAGTAGACCAAGAAAGAAGTGAATGGTACAAAATAAATGCCTTATTTTGTTCTGTACTGCCCCGTCAAAAATCTTTCTTAAAAACATCTGTCTTTTTCCAATGGTAGCTCTGCAGTACTTATAATGCTCACGTTTTATATCACAGCCTAAAATAATGGTCAAACCCCATCTGTAATAAGTGGATAACAAATTTTCCCAGCATGTGACAAGACCAGGTATTAAAATATCAGTGTTGGGGCGCCTAGGTGGCTCAGTCATTAAGTGTCTGCCTTCGGCTCAGGTCATGATCCCAGGGTCCTGGGATCAAGCCCCGCATCAGGCTCCCTGCTCGGCGGAAAGCCTGCTTCTCCCTCTCCCACTCCCCCTGCTTGTGTTCCCTCTCTCGCTGTGTCTCTCTCTGTCAAATAAATAAATAAAATCTTAAAAAATAAAAAAATAAAATCTCAGTGTTTCATAAAAACATGCACTAGATAAACTGACGTATAAGGGTATCGAGTCCGACCATGTATTTCCCTATTTCAATTAAGTACCTATACAAAGGGGTAGGTGTGTGCTGAGTTAGAGAAAAAAGTTCTCTATAAAGACTTTCCACAAAAGAAGTTTTTAACACAGTAATTTTGAGGTATTGGGGGGCGGGGATCTGACAACCCATCACATGCTTTTCTATTTCTATTTTATTGCATTTACTATGCACAGGCCCTCTAATATAAACCATCCTTTGGGATTAACATGTATTTAAGTCTATAAAATACAAAGTCACAGACAAAAACAAGTCAGTAATTCTTGGCACCTCCATCAATTCTTGCTGCCTGCCATGTAGCTCAGAAACCACTCCTTTGTGTTTCTGTAACCTTGCATCATAATTGCTTTGTCATGGGTTTGGAAGACTAATGCCTTGGTTATCAGAGAATTTATTCTACAACAAAGTTCTCATAATACATAGAAATGATAGCACAGTTGTAACTCTGGAGAAAAGGGTGTTTCAAATATAGTGCCAATTTTAATTTCTTAAGTTGGATAGAACAGAGATGTTCTATTTTGTTGAAGTCCAAGTAAAGGATGGTAAAGCCACATACAATGTGTTACAGGAAAAAAACAAAAGGGATTCCAAGACCATTAATGTTCAAAATGGTCAAATTCTCAGAAGTTAACTGTGGTTTTAGCCGGAGGGAAAAAAAAAGATACACAAATACATAAACATGCAACAAACATTTAAGAGTGGATACTTCTGGAGAATGCTGAAAGGTTAGAAATCAGAAGTGGGAAAGAGGAGGGCGCCTGGGTGGCTCAGTTGGTTAAGCGACTGCCTTCGGCTCAGGTCATGATCCTGGAGTCCCGGGATCGAGTCCCACGTCGGGCTCCCTGCTCAGCAGGGAGTCTGCCTCTCTCTCTGACCTTCCCCCCTCTCATGCTCTCTATCTCATTCTCTCTCTCAAATACATAAATAAAATCTTTAAAAAAAAAAAAAAAAAAAGAAGTGGGAAAGAGGAATTGTCATTGTATAAATTTTGAACTACTATTTTCCTATAATGTGCATATTTCAATATGACAATCTAAATAAAATAATAAAATGAGGAAATACTCTATGACTCTATGGCAACAGTAGTAACTTTGGATACTTTAGCTACCAACTCTTCAATCACAGTCGAGTTTGGGTTTGATATCCCTAAAAAGCCTTCTTTAAGTGATAGACACAAGTAAGAACAGAAAGGTTCAGGGAAATGGATCATATAGAGCTATATGAATTACATATAACAAGTTGACTTACTTTGAAATATAGCTTTAAATATCTGATACTCATCAACAGGGTTATCTTCATCATCAATGATTGTGGAATAGCCTTCCAGAGCAGTCTCCTCAGCATCATCCTCTTCCCAGTCTTCATCATCTCCATCCTCACCTGCTTGCTTAGCCAAAATCTCCAAATATTCTTGCCCATCTTCATCAATATCATCTTCATCACTCCCCAGTTCCTCTGCAAGCCATAAATAGGTGCATTTGTTAACCGAAGTATTCTCTTACTCAACAAACTGACAGTGATCACAGTCAGTAAATTACAAATCACAACTGAATAAATTCAAGTTCCAGGAACTGGTGTTTAAATACAATATTCAGCGGGGCACTTGGCTGGTGCAGTTAGCTAAGCGTCTGACTCTTGGTTTCGGCTCAGGTCGTGATCTCAGGATCATGAGATCAAGATCTAAGCTGGGCTCTGTGCTCAGCGCAGAGTCTGCTTGAGATTCTTTCTGCCCCTTCCTCTGCCCCTCCCACTCCTGCTCTCTCTCTCTAATAAATATTTAAATAAATAAATACAATATTAAGCAATAAATAGAGTAAAAAATTCTCATAGAAATCCAAGAAACCCAACCACAATTCCTAATACCAGAGGTTTGAACATAATATGAGATTCAGCACTTGTGCTCTGGGCCTTATGGGATATACCAAACCAAACACCAACAGTAAAATAATATAGTTTATGTTATATCATTTTCTGTGAGTTTTTTTTTTTTTAAGGCTAAGTTGGTGAATCATAAAAAAAAATGGCAATACCTATCTTATTCTGAAACCATTACAATAATTTCTCTTAACCAACATTCTATCAATTTATACTCTTGTAGTCTATAGTGTCCTACAGGTGAAATGTATTAGCCAATAGCTGATCAAATTATTTTTATAGTGCAGGTATACTTAGGTTTTAGCACTAACAGATGATAGATGTTTGCCAACAGCAAAAACCATAAATGCCTAGAACTGCTTTACATGTCGGGAGATCTAGCCAAAGTTCCTGCCTTCGCAGACCTTACACTCTAGCAGGAAGTAAGGCAGTCTTTCTATGAATGAATTAACACAAAAGCATTTGGGTATGATTCCACATTTCTTCAGAAGGGTTAAAAAAACAAGTCCAGGGGCACCTGGGTGGCTCAGTCATTAAGCATCTGCCTTCGGCTCAGGTCATGATCCCACGGTCCTGGGATTGAGCCCCGCATCGGGCTCCCTGCTCCGCGGGAAGCCTGCTTCTCCCTCTCCCACTCCCTCTGCTTGTGTTCCCTCTCTCACTGTCTGTCAAATAAATAAATACAATCTTAAAAAAAAAAAAAAGTCCACCGATTTCTAACTAGGTAAGTTTGGCTTTCTCCACCACAAATCCCTTACCTGTTTCATCATCATCTTCAGCTTCATCATCATCATCACTGTCATTCTCGTGTTCTGCATGGCAGGCATATGCTCTTTTTAATCCATTAAATAAAAGGATAAAAGCTGGCAAAATCTGTCCAGAAACCTGATTTAAAACTTGTGGTATTTGTTCCATATCAATAAGAGCACAAAGGCCCAGAACACACATCTTTCTGTCATGAAGCCTAAAAAATAAAATAAAGATTTTCTTCTTGTTTTTAATAAGCAGAGTTTCTCACAAAGTTAAATAAACAAAGATCCAATATATGTCACTTACCCCAAGAAACAATCAACATCATTAAGCCACTGTGTAATAAAATGATTTGTAACTGGTTCAACATTATTAGGGAAGCGAAGATTTTCTAAGGTGTTGAGAAGTAGGTGTGGGTTATAATACAAAGCTGCAATGGCAACTTGCAGGCACATTGTCCGAAGTTCACTTGTCTTCACCTCTCTTGTCAGTCTCTCTAAAGCGGCTTCCACAAATAAGGGAATGCACTAGAAAGAAAGACAGCAAAGTATTCCAAAACCTTAAGTAACAGCAGTCTAACCATCCTACCCATATTAACTTGTTGCCTCAACTAACCTCTTTTTCTCTCCATCAGATGACCTAATAGTTTTTACTGTTGAGGCATTCACTGAGAAATCTAACTTTAGAGAAGACATTCTTTCTGCCCCTTCCTCTGCCCCTCCAGAGGCAGAGGAAGTCTTCTTCTTCACGGGGCTATTAGAGCCTCACAATAGCCAGCTGGATTCACAATATTCTTATTGACTAACCTTATTGTAGTAATCATTTCACAATATATACATCTGTATCAATTCATATTATACACCTTAAGCTTATAATGTTGTATTTCAATTATATCAATAAAGCTGGAAACTGACCACGGAAATTTAACAACTAAATCTATCTTACTGCAAAGTGATTATGTGACAAACAATACTCTCACAGCCTACTATAAAAAAATCTTACCTTGCATGATAACAGCCATAAAACTTGCCAGTTTTATGTGTATTTTCATACACATTAAACAAATGATCATTATATATTGGTTAAATTTTAAACCAATAATTTAAAAATGTTATCTAGTATCATAATAAACAATAATATACAAAATACACAGCTGTCCCCAAAGAAAAAAAAGGTGGAGGGAAAGATTCTCTCTATGAAGCCTCAAACGGGAATTATTAATAGTTAGCCTCACTGACCTGGTCAATGCCACGCCCTTTGCATTGTAGAATGATGACCTCTAACAATTTTGCTGCATGACACTCTGCATCTTCTCCTGCAACTCCTGTAAGAACCTGATCAACACGGAAATATAAAACTGCAATGAGGCATCATGAAACCTTTAAATCAGAGAATATCTGTCCTCCGTCTATAGTCTTTGGAGTTTTTAAAATATTATAGTTAATTAATATAAATGATTACAATATTCATTGTACAGACTATAATGCAACAATGAGGATCTGGAGTCGCTGGTTAGCTGTATCTCCTCAATCGCACATCTTGGTCTACAGTATAAGCAAATCACCTCCCCTGCAGTGCCATTCTGAACTACAGCCATGTTGAAAATCACTATCTTCTCATACGACCATCATAGCTAAAGCACCCTACCTTTCTTAGGGAAGGCTCTTATGTAAAGAAGTACAAGAAAAAATAAATAATAATAATAAGCTGACATTGCTAGGAAAGCCCTTTCTCTACACAAGTCTCATAAAATAAAAAATAGTGTCCCTGGAAGAAGAGGCAGCTTGTTGATGGCAAATGCTATTCCCAAACAAGAAATAAAAAACATGGACTCGCCCTGCTACTTAGAGTACTCTTAAGTGTTATAGGTAACTTCTGGAAAAGAAAGTAGATCTTATAGACAGATATCACCGTTCCCAGAGTATTAACATAAACTATATAATTGACAATAAATAATGAATAGTATACCAGATGATTATTTTGTGACTAAGTGTTCAGAAAGAAAAGATATTAATGAAGACAAGCCTTTCTAAAAATTCCATGTTTTTTTTTAAAGATTTTATTTGAGATAGAGCACAAGTAAGCGTGCGCATGAGAAAGAAAGAGAACATGAGTGGGGAGGAGAAGGAAAAGGAGGGAGCCCAATGTGGGGCTCGATCCCAGGAACCTGGGATCATGACCTGAGCTGAAGGCAGCCACTTAACCAACTGAGCCACCCAGGCGCCCCCTAAAATGCCTGGTGTTAAACAGCTAGCTGTCTCTCAGCACTGTTAGAAATGCAAATATTACCCAATTATACTGACTTTGATATTGAAGGACCCCAATTCAACAACTGTATCCCCTATCTCTTGTGTAAGAAAATCATTAAAAAAAAAAAATTCAGCATACATTTACTTGTGATTTTCCAAGAAATGGCACAGTACTTTTGACTTTCATTTTAAGTAAACCCTTGGTTTTTACAATCTTGCTATTTACTAAATAATTTCTGTAAAGCCTCCATAAACCTGTAACCTACAAAAATTTTCTTTATAAAACATCTTTATTTTTGAGCCTTTCAAATAATCTCTCAAATAAGTTCTTGATTCTTTCCTTGTTTTGATTCAAAGGCTAGCAAAGAACTAGTAGGCTAAGGTAAGCTCCAGGCACTCTAAACATCAAAAACATTTATAACTATAATAAAATGTCAGGGCAGACAGGGGCACCTAGGTGGCTCAGTTGGTTAAGCATCTGCCTTCTGCTCAGGTCATGATCTCAGGGTCCTGGGATCAAATTCCATGTCGGGCTCCCTGCTCAGCTGGGAGTATGCTTCTCCCTCTGCCCCTCTCCCCTCTCATGCCCACTCTCTCTCTCTCTCTGAAGTAAATAAATAAAATCTTTAAAAAAAAAAAAATGTCAGGGCAGACAGAAGACAAATATTTGTCAAAGGCATTACTGTGGCATATAGGAATCAGTCTTTTAGTTTATAGCTTTTAAAGCCCTTATTCTGTCAGAGCCATATAATATGTTCACTATAATGTGTCATGTATCTTCACTCTTCACAATTTCATACTTATCACAGCACCAGCCTCATGACATATATCCTTATATTAACTAAAAATGACCTACCTTCTTACACATACTATATATCATTTCAAGATACTTGGTATCAGACAGAAGTGTATCTGTATCAACTGTTACGTAATTATGGAGCAGAGGCATCATATCTGTATTAATAAAAAACATAAAAACATTAAAAAATGAATTAAACTAAAACATAAAAAAGTAATAAAAGTTAAATATCTTTACTAATATAAATGCTGTTTCTGAAAAATTTCCTTAGAAAATGAAAGCAAATGTGAGATTGGTCTGTAACAGAGAGAGAGAGAGAGAGAGAGTGTGTGTGTGTGTGTGTAATGCAAAGGGTATTATTATATATTGTACAAAAAAGACTGACAGGAGCAGGAGGGTGAGAATATGTGTTAAAGGAAACAAATCTAAAAGGGTAACTAAATCAAAATATATAATGGAAATCAATGGTATCATCCTTGAGCATCAACTACAAGTGAAAACATCTAAATAAAGAAGCATTTAGAATATTATGTTCAACTGTATACTAAAAATAAATCAAAACGGGGGGAAATCTTCAGTATTTCTATGTTGACTTGACTTACCTGTAAAGTAATCAAAGCCATCCTGCTGAAAAACCTCAAATACTAGAGGTAGCAACTGCCACATTTGCGGAGACACTTGTTGACACGTCAAACTATGTGCTAAAGAGAAGATCTCCTCATAGAATTCTAAAGGAGAGTATGGAGTCATTAGGACAATGCTTGCTGATATGAAATAGCAGGAAATTCTAAGCACAATTAGAGGTATATACCTAAGACATGCTGTTGTAAAACAGTTCCAATGACCTGTAAGCAGATTCCCTCAAGCTGCTGGGTTATCTAAAAGAGAAGAAAAAAGTTGTATGTTACTACAGTACACCAGTGAATTAATTAATAATGTATAACGCAATTCACTGCTTATTGAAATATAAGGTCAATATCTTAAATCATTTTAAGTCTTTGTTTTGAAGTGACTCACTATAAAATTGTGGGTCAATGTGGAATTGAAATTTAATGAAATACCACTATAATTTAATGAAATACTATTACAATGAAACACACACAAGAAATCACTTGCACAGTTTACCTAAAAAGTAAAGGAAAAAATAGTATCTTGGAAAAATGTAAATAATTATGAAAATAAAGGAGCCACATCATTCTGCAGATTACAGACCTTTTTGTGTTTAAATATAGATCAACTCAGCCCAGATGTAATTGAAAAGTCACTGTCAATGGCTTACAGAAAAATTATTTGAAAGAAGGCATTATTCCTACCACTCCCACTAATTCTTAAGTCACCTCTATTTATATAATTATTAGATATAGTGAACCACACCCCAAGCCCAAAAATACAAATTCCTCTTTAATTGTCAGTATGATACTCAATCAGATCCCAAATCCCTGGAAGCCATCAGAATGTTTAAAGAGTGGGGAGGAGAGACAAGATAAAGTTTACTAACTGGATATAGAACCAGGACATCCACTTCAATTATATATACTTAAAACATTTTCAACTCTTCAAATATAGTAACAACTGATTTGTTAACCACAGACAGCTACAGAATTCTTCATGGTGTCTACCTATTTCCAATTATAATGCAGAATACAAATAGTTTACCAAAAATCTCCTGTGGCAAAGGCAATTTGCAGATAATCTGAAAATATGATTTATGGATATAAATATCTGCATGGAATTATAAACACCAAATTCAGGACCCTGGTCACTTCTAAGGGAAAGAAGGAGGGAAATGAGATCAGGAAGTGGTCCTCCAAGGGCTTCAATTACATGTATCTGAAATTGTTTTCTTACTGGAAATAAAGTCTAAAGGATATACTATAAAATGTTAAAACCCCAATAAATTTAGGTGGCAGTTAAAGGGTATTGGTTATAGTTTTCTGTTCTTTACCCTTTTTTGTATGTCTTAAATTACTTCATTTTTAAAAATTCATGATTACAATTCTCTTTCTGAAAGACAACTGTGAGAAAACTAGAAAGATGATAGTAATGATAGCACAACAATGTATACCTAACACCACTGAACTGTACACTTGAAAATGGTTAAGATGATAAACTTTATGTTATGTGTAGTTTACTATCATTAAGAAACATTTTTTTTAATTAAAAAGAAAAACTAGAAAGGCACCTAGGTGGCTCAGTCAGTTAAGCGTCTGCCTTTGGCTCAGGTCATGATCCTGGAGTCCCAAGACCAAGCCCCGTGTGCTTCTCCCTCTGCCCCTTCCCTCCATTCATGCTTTCTCTCAAATAAATAAATAAAATCTTAAAAAAAAAAGATCTCAGGGTTGTGGGATCAAGCCCTGCATCGTGCTCTGCGCTGGGCATGGAGCCTGCATAAGATTCTCTCTCTCCCTCTGACCTTCCATTTAAAAAAAGGAAAACTAGGAAGGTTTTCCTAGGAACCACCACACTATTGGATCTGGATCTGAGAAAGGTAACCTAAGAGGCAGCCAAAATCCAGAGCCTTGAGGTAAGATACGGTATAATAGAAATACCTCCTTCCTATTCCTTCTTACCTCCTTCCATTCCTTCTAGTACTAAAGAACCTAAAATATTTATAAGATACCAATCTTTCCTTACAAAAGGGAACTAGTTAAAAGCTGGCATAATCAAGGTGAATGTCGAAGATAATCAGAGAATTAGATAAGCCAGAGCCTTCCAAAAAAGCATTAGAACAGTTGCTGAAAAATGGCTTTAAATTCCCTAAAACTTGGATCATTACCTGGATCAAAACCTTCTAACACTGAATCATTTTACCTCTTTATGATCTTCAACTACACTAAGAAGTGTGTCGATGGTATTCAGGATTCCCATAGCAGTAACTGCTTTGTCATCACTTCCTTCTTCATCTGGCCCAGTCTGGATTACCTGATTAAATGTCATTGCCTAGATTCAAGAGAATAAATTTAAACTTGCCGTTATAGCAGTATAAACACATTAACTTAATTTTTAAAAATGTTCTCACAGGGACAGCAAAACCAATCAATGTCACCACTGATTAATAATAATTAAGAGTCTCTGGGCTCTATAATCAAATGGTACTGCCACTTACTAGGTGACCTTAAGTTATTTGATCTGTTTCCTGACATTTCATTTGAGAATTTTATCATAGAGATACTTTGAGGATTAAATGAGGAAAGGCATACAAAGTGTTTAATATTATCAATATTCTTATTAATATTACTGGCTAACATTTTACAATGCCCAAACACAGGTATATTAATCACAATTTTTTGTTACAAAATTCAATTGTTTTCAAACTTGTGAAAAGTAAAGGATGGAGTCTTAACTAATAATCAGCTTATTATAAATGCAATATACATATTTAAAGAATGCTGTTACAGTTATTCAAATATCCTTCCCCATTTCAAAATCAGTTTTTCACAAAACTCTTTGCTTTTGCTTAAATCCAAAGCAAATACCAAGAGCTAGATTCCTGAAACCTCAATACTCAGGAGGAATATAAACTGCATCAAATAAATCACTGTATAGGGATTATGAATGGTAATTGTGGACATGTTCATATTTTCTATTACCCTTAAATAATTTACATTATTAATTCTCAGAAGTTTGGGGCTATGTACAGCAAACAAAGGCCAACTACTGAATAACTACTGTTTATAAATTTCATTAAAAAAAAAAAACAAAAAACTATCTAGGGGCGCCTAAATGGCTCAGTTGGTTAAGCATATCACTCTTGATTTCAGCTCAGGTTATGATCTCAGGGTTGTGAGCTGAAGCCTGGCATCGGGGCTCCACGCTGGGTATGGAGCCTGCTTAAGATAATCTCTCCCTGGGCACCTGGGTGGCTCAGTTGTTAAGCCTCTGCCTTTGGCTCAGGTCATGATCCCAGGGTCCTGGGATGGAGCCCCGCATCCAGCTCCCTGCTCAGCGGGGGATGGGGAGGGTCTGCTTCTCCCGCTCCCTCTGCCCCCACCCCCCGCTTGTGTTCTCTCTCTTAAATAAATCAATCTTTTTTTTTTTTTTTTTTTAAAGATTTTATTTATTTATTTGAGAGAGAGAGAATGAGAGAGAGCACATGAGAGGGGGGAGGGTCAGAGGGAGAAGCAGACTCCCTGCCGAGCAGGGAGCCCGATGCAGGACTCGATCCAGGGACTCCAGGATCATGACCTGAGCCGAAGGCAGTCGCTTAACCAACTGAGCCACCCAGGCGCCCTTAAATAAATCAATCTTAAAAAAAAAAAAAAAAAAAAAAGATTCTCTCTCCTCTCCCTCTGCCCCGTTTGTGCTCTACTCTCTCTCTTAAAAAAACTATTTAGGGCACGTGGCTGGCTCAGTCAGCAAATCATGTGACTCTTGATCTCAGGGTTGTAAGTTCGAGTCCCACATTGGTGTACAGATTACTTAAAAAAATAAAATCTTTGTGGCACCTGGGTGGCTCAGTCAGTTAAGTATCTGCCTTCGGCTCAGGTCATGATCTCAGGGTCCTGGGATTGAGCCCCGCATCAGGCTCTCCACTCAGTGGGGAGCCTGCTTCTCTCTCTCCCTCTGCCTGCTGCTCCCCTGCCTGTGCCCTCTCGCTCCCTTGCTGTGTGTCAAATAAATAAATAAAATCTTAAAAAAAAAAAAAAAAATCTTTAAAAAAAGAAATTTCAATTTTTTTTGAAAATACCTATTTATAACTATTATTTCTACTTCATCTTTTTTTTCCCTACTTCATCTTTAAGTTGGTCATCCAAAGTAGTCCAGAAAACCACACAAACAAAGCAGTCATGATCAACATAGACAGTAGTTAAGAATGTGTGTTGTGGAGGCATATACTTCAGGTGCGAATCCCAGCTCCATCCATTCTAGCTTGGGCAAGTTACTTAACCTTTTTATAGCTCACATTTTCTCTCAGTGTATGAATATTCTTCATATAGGACTGTGTGAGAATTAAATGAGCTAAATATGTGAAATATATATATATATAGGGCTTAGAACAGTACCCAATATACAGTAAGCTCTATGAAAATACTTGTCATAAGGTTAAGTAATGAATAAATGATTGGTTCAAATAACATACCAAATGCTGTGTCATTTCTACTGCAATAGGAGTAACTTCTTCACTATACTCGCAGATCATTTTCTGAATTACATTGGTAAGATCATCATTTTCTGTTTCTCTTATTATATGAAGAAGAGCCTGCATTACAGGTCTGATGAATGGTGTAATATATTCTTTAGCTGTAAGAAAAAGAGAGAAAAAAAATTTGGCCAAAACCTCCTAAAACCTGATATAACGTACATCAAAAAATAAAAAATACTTTCCCATAAAGGGGAAGACAATGTATCAAGTTTCTAGGATTATGCCTTGTACAATTATTTGTAAAAACACTACACTATTTATGAGATATAAATCCTTTACCTTTTTCTTGATTGCTGATCAACACTTGAAGTGCAATGGCAGCTTCCACTTTCACAGGCATTTCCCTATCATCAATCAGACATCTTCGTGTCAGCTCTAAGGCCGTTTGCAGGTTCTGGTCACTTTTGAACTTTACTTCACAAAAATAGTGAAGGACCCAGCAAGCCTTTTATTAAAAAATGCAGTGAGTTACTACAGATATCCTACATTAAATTGCCCCAAGCTACAGTATATCTATTCCAAAAGTTCTGTGTATGGGAATTTGGAGGCTGGCCAGTGGTAGATATGTCCAAAGAGACAACACTAGACCAGTACTATGATCCCAACTTATTCTTTGGCTGCATGACGTTTGTGTGGATAGCGAGATCTGAATGCAAAACACAGACAGACACTGCTATCAGACACAGATGAAAACTATGCACACATTACAACAGCCATTTAAATATTTACATGAAAAAGTCTAAAATGAAATAAGTCTTTTATTAAGATGAGCATTAAAAAGGTTCCACATAAAAGTTTACATAAGCAGTCATTCATTACAAAACATAAATGTATCAGTGAATACAGGTTTAAAACATACCCTTGCTCTCATATAGCCTAGTTCACTGCTGAAGAGAGGAAATACATGATTCTGCAACATGTATTCCATCTGATCTTTGTAGATCTTTTTCTGTAAATATAAACAAAAATTATTTTTGAAAGAATTCCAAATATAATCATCTCAAATGCCAAATAAATACACGAATGTTAAAAATGATTATTTATGTCAAAACACGTATTTATTCTGATTCTTTGTACCTCAGGATCCATATCTAATTTTCTTTTTTTTTTTTTTTTTTTTTTTTTTTTTTTAATTTTTTTTT